>NW_024608054.1:0-46632 GCF_018296145.1 Oncorhynchus tshawytscha
TCTCTCCCTTTCTTTACTCTCTGTCTCTGTCTCTGTCTCTGTCTCTGTCTCTGTCTCTGTCTCTGTCCCTCTCTCTGTCTATGTCTCTGTCTCTATCTCTGTCTCTGTCTCTGTCTCTATCTCTGTCTCTGTCTCCTTTCTTTACTCTCTGTCTCTGTCTCTGTCTCTGTCTCCTTTCTTTACTCTCTGTCTCTGTCTCATCTGTCCCTGTCTCTGTTTCTGTCTGTCTCTGTCTCTCTCCCTCCCCTTTACTCTCTGTCTCTGTCTCTGTCTCTGTCTCTCTGTCTTTGTCTCTGTCTCTGTCTCTCTCTCCCTTTCCCTTTACTCTCTGTCTCTGTCTCTCTCCTGTCTCTGTCTCTACTCTCTCTCATCTCCCTCCCTTTCTTTACTCTCTGTCTCTGTCTCCCTTTCTTTTTGCTCTCTGTCTCTGTCTCCTTTCTGTCTCTGTTCTTTACTCTCTGTCTCTGTCTCTGTCTCCTTTCTTTACTCTCTGTCTCTGTCTCTCTCTCCCTTTCTTTACTCTCTGTCTCTGTCTCTCTCTCTGTCTCTACTCCTTTCTTTTCTCTGTCTCTGTCTCCCTTTCTTTACTCTCTGTCTCTGTCTCTCTCCTTTCTTTACTCTCTGTCTCTCCTTTCTTTACTCTCTTTCTTCTACTCTCTACTCTCTCTCTCTCTCTCCCTTTCTTTACTCTCTGTCTCTCTCTCTCTTTCTTTACTCTCTGTCTCTGTCTCTCTCCTTTCTGTCTCTCTGTCTCTGTCTCTCTCTCCCTTTCTTTACTCTCTGTCTCTGTCTCTGTCTCTCTCTGTGTCTCCCTTCTGTCTCTGTCTCTCTCTCTCTCTCCTTTCTTTCTCTCTCCTCTCCCTCTCCCTTTCTTTACTCTCTGTCTCTGTCTCTCTCCTTTCTTTACTCTCTGTCTCTGTCTCTCCCTTTCTTTACTCTCTGTCTCTGTCTCTCTCCTTTCTTTACTCTCTGTCTCTCTCTCTCCTTTCTTTCTCTCTCTGTTCTTTCTCTCTCCCTTTCTCTCTCTGTCTCTGTCTCTCTCTCCTTTCTTTACTCTCTGTCTCTGTCTCTCTCTCCTTTCTTTACTCTCTGTCTCTCTGTCTCTCCTTTCTTTACTCTCTGTCTCTGTCTCTCTCTCCTTTCTTTACTCTCTGTCTCTGTCTCTCTCCCTTTCTTTACTCTCTGTCTCTGTCTCTCTCCTTTCTTTACTTGTCTCTGTCTCTGTCTCTCCTCTCCTTTCTTCTCTCTGTCTCTCTCTCTCCTTTCTGTCTCTCTGTCTCTCCCTTTCTCTCCCTCTTCTCTCTGTCTCTCCTCCTTTCTTTACTCTCTGTCTCTGTCTCTCCTCCCTTTCTGTCTCTCTGTATCTCTGTCTCTCTCCTTTCTGTCTCTCTGTCTCTCCCTCTCTCTCCCTTTCTTTACTCTCTGTCTGTCTCTCTCCTTTCTTTCTCTGTCTCTGTCTCTCCCTTTCTTTACTCTCTGTCTCTGTCTCTCTCCCTTTCTTTACTCTCTTCTGTCTCTGTCTCTCTCCCTTTCTTTCTCTCTGTCTCTGTCTTCTTTATCTCTGTCTCTGTCTCTCTCCCATTCTTTACTCTCTCTGTCTCTGTCTCTCTCCCTTTCTTTCTCTCTGTCTCTCTCCCTTTCTTTACTCTCTGTCTCTGTCTCTCTATCCTTTCTTTACTCTCTTCTCTGTCTCTCTCCCTTTCTTTACTCTCTGTCTCTCTCTCCCTTTCTGTCTCTCTTTCTCCCTCTCTCTCCCTGTCTCTCTCTCCTTCTCTGTCCTCTCTCTCTCTTTCCCTTTCTGTCTCTCTGTCTCTCTCCTTTCTTTACTCTCTGTCTCTCCCTCCCTTTCTCTCTCCTGTCTCTCCTTCTCCCTTTCTGTCTCTGTCTCCCTCTCTCTCCTTTCTTTACTCTGTCTCTCTCCCTTTCTTTACTCTTTCTTTCTCTCTCTATCTCTGTCTCTGTCTCTCTCCTTTCTTTACTCTCTGTCTGTCTCCCTTTCTTTCTCTCTGTCTTTCTTTCTCTATCTCTGTCTCTCTCTTTTCTTTACTCTCTCCCTCTCTCCCTTTCTTTACTCTCTGTCTCTGTCTCTGTCTCTGTCTCTGTCTCTCTCTATCTCTGTCTCTGTCTCTATCTCTGTCCCTTTCTTTATCTCTGTCTCTGTCTCCTTATCTTCTCTGTCTCTGTCTCTGTCTCTGTCTCCTCTTTCTTTCTCTCTCTGTCTCTGTCTCCCTCCTGTCTCCCTTTCTTTCTATCTCTGTCTCTGTCTCTCTCCTTTCTTTACTCTCTGTCTCTCTCCCTTTCTGTCTCTGTCTCTCCTTTCTCTCCCCTTTCTGTCTCTCTGTCTCTGTCTCTCTCCTTTCTTTACTCTCTGTCTCTGTCTCCCTTTCTTTACTCTCTGTCTCTGTCTCTAATGTCTTGTTCTTCTCTACTCTCTGTCTCTCCCTCCTTCTCTGTCTCTCCCTCTCTCCCTTTCTGTCTCTCTGTCTCTGTCTCTCTCCCTTTCTTTACTCTCTGTCTCTCTCCCTTTCTTTACTCTCTGTCTGTCTCTCTCTCCCTTTCTTTACTCTCTGTCTCTGTCTCTCTCTCCCTTTCTTTACTCTCTGTCTCTCCCTCCTTTCTGTCTCTGTCTCTCCCTTTCTGTCTCTCTGTCTCTCCCCTCTCTCCCTTTCTTTACTCTCTGTCTCTGTCTCCTTTCTTTACTCTCTGTCTCTGTCTCTCTCTCCCTTTCTTTACTCTCTGTCTCTCCTCTCCTTTCTGTCTCTCCTCTCTCTCCTTTCTGTCTCTCTGTCTCTCCTCTCTCTCCTTTCTTTACTCTCTGTCTCTGTCTCTGTCTCCTTTACTCTCTGTCTCTGTCTCTGTCTTTACTCTCTGTCTCTGTCTCTGTCTCTGTCTCTCTCTGTCTCTCTCCCTTTACTCTCTGTCTCTGTCTCTGTCTCTCTCTCTGTCTCTGTCTCTGTCTCTGTCTCTCTCTCTCTTTCTCTGTCTCTGTCTCTCTCTGTCTCTGTCTCTGTCTCTGTCCCTCTCTCTGTCTCTGTCTCTCTCTCTGTCTCTGTCTCTGTCTCTATCTCTGTCTCTGTCTCTGTCTCTTTCTCTCTCTCTGTCTCTGTCTCTGTCTCTGTCTCTGTCTCTGTCTCTGTCTCTGTCTCTGTCTCTTTACTCTCTGTCTCTGTCTCTGTCTCCTTTCTTTACTCTCTGTCTCTGTCTCTGTCTCTGTCTCTGTCTCTGTCTCTGTCTCTGTCTCTGTCTCTGTCTCTGTCTCTGTCTCTTTACTCTCTGTCTCTGTCTCTGTCTCTCTGTCTCTGTCTCTGTCTCTTCTCTCTGTCTCTGTCTCTGTCTCTGTCTGTCTCTGTCTCTTTTCTCTCTCTGTCTCTGTCTCTGTCTCCTTTCTTTACTTCTGTCTCTGTCTCTGTCTCTGTCTCTCTCCTTTCTTTACTCTCTGTCTCTGTCTCTGTCTCTGTCTCTTTCTTTCTCTCTGTCTCTCTCTGTCTCTCTCCCTTTCTTTACTCTCTGTCTCTGTCTCCTTTCTTTACTCTCTGTCTCTGTCTCTGTCTCTCTGTCTCTGTCTCTGTCTCTCTTTCTCTCTGTCTCTGTCTCTTTCTTTACTCTCTGTCTCTGTCTCTGTTCTGTCTCTCTGTCTCTGTCTCTTTTCTGTCTCTGTCTCTGTCTCCTTTCTGTCTCTCTCTCTGTCTCTGTCTCTCTCCCCTTTCTCTCTGTCTCTGTCTCTGTCTCCCTGTTCTGTCTCTGTCTCTGTCTCTGTCTCCTTTCTGTCTCTGTCTCTGTCTCTCTCTCTGTTCTGTCTCTCTCTCCTTTCTTTACTCTCTGTCTCTGTCTCTGTCTGTCTCCCTTTCTTTACTCTCTGTCTCTGTCTCTCTGTCTCTGTTTCTGTCTCTCTCTCCCTTACTCTCTCTTCTCTCTCTCTCTCTCTCTCCTTTCTTTACTCTCTGTCTCTCTCTCCCTTTCTTTACTCTCTGTCTCTCTCTCTCCTTTCTGTCTCTCTGTCTCTGTCTCTCTCCTTTCTGTCTCTGTCTCTCCTCTCTCTGTCTTTCTTTATCTCTGTCTCTCTCCTCTGTCTCTGTCTCTGTCGGACCCTTTCTTTCTCTCTCCCTCTCTCTCCCTTTCTTTACTCTCTGTCTCTCCCTCCCTTTCTTTACTCTCTGTCTCTCCCTCCTTTCTGTCTCTCCTCTCTCTCCTTTCTGTCTCTCTGTCTCTCTCTCTCTCCCTTTCTTTACCTCTGTCTCTGTCTCCTTTCTTTATCTCTGTCTCTATCTCCTTTCTGTCTCTGTCTCTGTCTCTGTCTTTCTTTCTCTGTCTCTGTCTCTCTCCTTTCTTTCTCTCTGTCTCTGTCTCTCTCTCTCTCTCTCTCTGTCTCTGTCTCTAGGCCCTTTCTTTACTCTCTGTCTCTCTCTCTCTCCTTTCTTTACTCTCTGTCTCTGTCTCTCTCCCTTTCTTTACTCTCTGTCTCTCCTTTCTGTCTCTCTCTCTCCCTTTCTGTCTCTCTGTCTCTGTCTCTCTCCCTTTCTTTACTCTCTGTCTCTGTCTCCCTTTCTTTGTCTCTGTCTCTGTCTCTCTGTCCTTTCTGTCTCTCTGTCTCTCTCTCCTTTCTTTACTCTCTGTCTCTCTCCCTTTCTTTCTCTCTGTCTCTGTCTCTCTCTTGAACTCTCTGTCTCCTCTCTCTCCTTTCTTTACTCTCTGTCTCTCCCTCCCTTTCTTTACTCTCTGTCTCTCTCTCTAATTTCTGTCTCTCCTCTCTCTCCCTTTACTCTCTCTGTCTCTGTCTCTCTCCTTTCTTTACTCTCTGTCTCTGTCTCCCTTTCTTTACTCTCTGTCTCTGTCTCTCTCTTTCTTTACTCTCTGTCTCTCTCTCTCCCTTTCTTTACTCTCTGTCTCTGTCTCCCTTTTACTCTCTGTCTCTGTCTCTGTTCCTTTCTTTCTCTCTGTCTCTCCTTCTCTCTCTTTCTCCTGTTCTTTGTTGTCTCTGTCTCTGTCTCTCTCTTTCTTTTACTCTCTGTCTCTGTCTCTGTCCTTTCTTTACTCTCTGTCTCTGTCTCTCTCCCTTTCTTTACTCTCTGTCTCTGTCTCTCTCCTTTCTTTACTCTCTGTCTCTCCCTCCCTTTCTGTCTCTCTCTCTCCCTTTCTCTCTCCCTTTCTGTCTCTCTGTCTCTCCCTCTCTCTCCTTTCTTTACTCTGTCTCTGTCTCTCTCTCCTTTCTTTACTCTCTGTCTCTGTCTCCTTTCTGTCTCTCTCTCTTTCTCTCTCTTTCTGTCTCTGTCTCTCTCTGTTTTCTTTCTCTCTGTCTCTGTCTCTCTCTCTTTCTTTACTCTCTGTTCTCTCTTTCTTTCTGTCTCTGTCTCTGTCTCTCAAACCTTTCTTTACTCTCTGTCTCTGTCTCTGTCCCTTTCTTTACTCTCTGTCTCTGTCTCTCTCTCAAATCTCTGTCTCTGTCTCTCTCCCTTCTTTACTCTCTGTCTCTCTCTCTCCTTTCTTTACTCTCTGTCTCTCTCTCTCTCTGTCTCTCTGTCTCTGTCTCTGTCTCTGTCTTTCTCTCTCTGTCTCTGTCTCTCTCCTTTACTCTCTGTCTCTGTCTCTGTCTCCTTCTCTGTCTCTGTCTCTCCCTCTCTTCCTTTCTGTCTCTGTCTCTGTCTCTGTCCCTTTCTTTACTCTCTGTCTCTCTCCCTTTCTTTGTCTCTGTCTCTGTCTCTGATCTCTGTCTCTGTCTCTGTCTCTCTCCTTTCTTTACTCTCTGCTCTCTCTCCCTTTTTTTACTCTCTGTCTCTTTCTCCTCATCTGTCTCTGTCTCTCTCCTTTCTTTCTCTCTGTCTCTGTCTCTGTCCCTTTCTTTCTCTCTGTCTCTGTCTCTCTCTCTGTTCTCTCTGTCTCTGTCTCTGTCTCTATCTCTGTCTCTGTCTCTCTCTATCTCTGTCTCTGTCTCTGTCTCTCTCTCTCTCTGTCTCTGTCTCTGTCTCTCTCCCTTTCTCTCTCTGTCTCTCTCTCTCCCTCTCTGTCTCTTTCAATTCTGTCTCAATCTCAATCTCCCCTTTACTCTCTGTCTCTAACTTTCTGTCTCTGTCTCTTTCCAAAGCCTTGTCTGTCTCTCTGGACAACATATGTGTTTGTTTCTTTATCTCTGTCTCTGTCTCCCTTTCTTAACAGTCTCTGTCTCTGTCTCTCTCTCCTTTCAAAACTCTCTGTCTCTCCCTCCTTTCTGTCATCCCTTCTCTCCTTTCTGTCTCTCTGTCTCTCAATCTCTCTCCTTTCTTTACTCTCTGTCTCTGTCTCCTTTAAATACTCTCTGTCTCTGTCTCTCTCCCTTTCTTTACTCTCTGTCTCTGTCTCTCTCTCTCCTTTCTTTACTCTCTGTCTTCCCTCCCTTTCTGTCTCTGTCTCAAATCTTTCTGTCTCTCTGTCTCTCCCTCTCTCTCTCCCTTTCTTTACTCTCTGTCTCTGTCTCCTTTCTTTACTCTCTGTCTCTGTCTCTTCTCCCTTTCTTTACTCTCTGTCTCTCCTCCTTTCTGTCTCTCCCTGTCTCTCCTTTCTGTCTCTCTGTCTCTCCCTCTCTCTCCCTTTCTTTACTCTCTGTCTCTGTCTTCTTCCTTTACTCTCTGTCTCTGTCTCTTCTCTTTACTTCTGTCTCTGTCTCCTCTCTGTCTCTGTCTCTCTTTCTTTACTCTCTGTCTCTGTCTTGTCTTTGTCTCTGTCTCTGTCTCTGTCTCTCTCTGTTTTCTCTTGTCTCTGTCTCTTTCTGTCTCTCTCTCTGTCTCTGTCCCTCTCTTTCTGTCTCTGTCTCTATCCCTTTCTCTGTCTCTGTCTCTATCTCTGCATTGTCTCTGTCTCTGCTCTTTACTCTCTGTCTCTGTCTCTCTCTCTGTCTCTATCTCTGTCTCTGTCTCTGTCTCCTTTTTTACTCTCTGTCTCTGTCTCTGTCTCCTTTCTTTGTCTCTGTCTCTCCCTCCCTTTCTTCCTCTCTGTCTCTCCCTCCTTTCTACTCTCTGTCTCTGTCCCTTTCTGTCTCTCTGTCTCTCCCTCTCTCTCCCTTTCTTTACTCTCTGTCTCTGTCTCCCTTTCTTTACTCTCTGTCTCTGTCTCTCTCTCCCTTTCTTTACTCTCTGTCTCTCTCCCTTTCTTTCTCTCTGTCTCTCCCTCTCTCTTCCTTTCTGTCTCTCTGTCTCTCCCTCTCTCTCCCTTTCTGTCTCTCTGTCTCTCCCTCTCTCTCCCTTTCTTTACTCTCTGTCTCTCTCCCTTTCTTTACTCTCTGTCTCTGTCTCTCTCCCTTTCTTTACTCTCTGTCTCTGTCTCTCTCCCTTTCTTTACTCTCTCTGTCTGTCTCCCTCCTTTCTGTCTCTCTCTCTCCCTCTCTCTCCTTTCTGTCTCTCTGTCTCTCCCTCTCTCTCCTTTCTTTACTCTCTGTCTCTGTCTCTCTCTCCCTTTCTTTCTCTTTGTCTTCCCTCCTTTCTGTCTCTCTGTCTCTCCCTCTCTCTCCTTTCTGTCTCTCTGTCTCTCCTCTCTCTCCCTTTCTTTACTCTCTGTCTCTGTCTCCTTTCTTTACTCTCTGTCTCTGTCTCTCTCCTTTCTTTACTCTCTGTCTCTGTCTCTCTCCCCTTTCTTTACTCTCTGTCTCTGTCTCTCTCCCTTTCTTTACTCTCTGTCTCTGTCTCTCTCTCTATCTCTGTCTCTCTCTCTCCCATTCTTTACTCTCTGTCTCTGTCTCTCTCCCTTTCTTTACTCTCTGTCTCTCTCCCTTTCTTTACTCTCTGTCTCTGTCTCTCTCTATCTCTGTCTCTCTCTCTATCTCTGTCTCTGTCTCTCTCTCTCTCTCTCTCTCTCTCCCTCTCTGTCTCCCTTTCTTTACTCTCTGTCTCTGTCTCTCTCTCCCTTTCTTTACTCTCTGTCTCTCCCTCCCTTTCTGTCTCTCTGTCTCTCTCCTTTTGACTCTCTCTGTCTCTCCTCCCTCTGTCTCTCTGTCTCTCCCTCTCTCTCCCTTTCTGTCTCTCTGTCTCTCCCTCTCTCTTGCCTTTTTTTTCTCTCTCTTTCTTTTCTGTCTCTCTCCCTTTCTTTACTCTCTGTCTCTGTCTCTCTCTCTATCTCTGTCTCTGTCTCTCTCCTTTCTTTACTCTCTGTCTCTCTCCTTTCTTTACTCTCTGTCTCTGTCTCTCTCTCTATCTCTGTCTCTCTCCCTTTCTTTACTCTCTGTCTCTGTCTCTCTCCTTTCTTTCTCTGTCTCTGTCTCTGTCTTGTCTCTGTCTCTCTCTATCTCTGTCTCTGTCTCTATCTCTGTCTCTGTCTCTCTCTATCTCTGTCTCTGTCTCTGTCTCTCTCTCTTTCTTCTCTCTGTCTCTGTCTCTGTCTCTGGAAATCTCTCTCTCTCTCTCTCTCTCCCTCTCTTCTCCCTTTCTTTGTCTCTGATCTCTGTCTCTCTCCCTTTCTTTACTCTCTGTCTCTCCTCCCTTTCTGTCTCTGTCTCTCCTTTCTCTCCTTTCTGTCTCTCTGTCTCTCCTCTCTCAGTTTTACTCTCTGTCTCTGTCTCCTTTCTTTATCTCTGTCTCTGTCTCTCTCTCCTTTCTTTACTCTCTGTCTCTCCCTCCTTTCTGTCTCTCCCTCTCTCTCCCTTTCTGTCTCTCTGTCTCTCCCTCTCTCTCCCTTTCTTTACTCTCTGTCTCTGTCTCCCTTTCTTTACTCTCTGTCTCTGTCTCTCTCTCCTTTCTTTACTCTCTGTCTCTGTCTCTCTCTCCTTTCTTTACTCTCTGTCTCTCCCTCCTTTTTCTGTCTCTGTCTCTCCTTTCTGTCTCTGTCTCTCCCTCTCTCTCCTTTCTTTCTCTCTGTCTCTGTCTCCTTTCTTTACTCTCTGTCTCTGTCTCTCTCTCTCCCTTTCTTTCTCTCTGTCTCTCCCTCCTTTCTGTCTCTCCCTCTCTCTCCTTTCTGTCTCTCTGTCTCTCCCTCTCTCTCCTTTCTTTACTCTCTGTCTCTGTCTCTCTCTCCTTTACTCTCTGTCTCTGTCTCTCTCCTTTACTCTCTGTCTCTGTCTCTCTCTCTGTCTCTGTCTCTCTCTCCTTTACTCTCTGTCTCTGTCTCTGTCTCTTCTTTGTCTCTGTCTCTGTCTCTGTCTCTCTCTCCTCTCTGTCTCTGTCTCTGTCTCTGTCTCTGTCTCTCTCTCTGTTCTGTCCCTCTCTCTGTCTCTGTCTCTATCTCTGTCTTCTGTCTCTATCTCTGTCTCTGTCTCTGTCTCCTTTCAAACTCTCTGTCTCTGTCTCTGTCTCTGTCTCTGTCTCTATCTCTGTCTCTGTCTCTGTCTCCTTTCTTTAGATCTCTGTCTCTGTCTCTGTCTCAAATATCTTTGTCTCTGTCTCTGTCTCTGTCTCTGTCTGTCTCTGTCTCTTCTCTGTTTCTGTCTGTCTCTGTCTCTGTCTCTGTCTCTCTCTCCTTTGCTCTCTGTCTCTGTCTCTGTCTCTCTCTCTGTCTGTCTCTGTCTGTCTCTGTCTGTCTCTGTCTCTGTCTCTTCTCTGTCTCTGTCTCTTTCTCCTTTTGTCTCTGTCTCTCCTTTCTTTACTCTCTGTCTCTGTCTCTGTCTCCTTTCTTTACTTCTGTCTCTGTCTTCTCTTTTTGCTCTCTGTCTCTGTCTCCTTTCTTTACTCTCTGTCTCTATCTCTGTCTCTCTCTCCTTTCTTTACTCTCTGTCTCTGTCTCCTTTCTTTACTCTCTGTCTCTGTCTCTGTCTCCTTTCTTTACTCTCTGTCTCTGTCTCCTTTCTTTCTTCTCTCTGTCTCTGTCTCCTTTCTTTACTCTCTGTCTCTGTCTCTGTCTCTGTCTCCTTTCTGTTCTGTCTCTGTCTCTGTCTCTGTCTCCTTTCTGTCTCTGTCTCTGTCTCTGTCTCTGTCTCCTTTCTGTCTCTGTCTCTGTCTCTGTCTCCTTTCTGTCTCTGTCTCTGTCTCTGTCTCTGTCTCCTTTCTGTCTCTGTCTCTGTCTCTGTCTCCTTTCTGTCTCTCTCTCCCTTTCTTTACTCTCTGTCTCTGTCTCTGTCTCTCTCTCCCTTTCTTTACTCTCTATCTCTGTCTCTGTCTCTGTCTCCCTTTCTGTCTCTCTCTCCCTTTCTTTACTCTCTGTCTCTCTCTCTGTCTCTCTCTCCCTTTCTTTACTCTCTGTCTCTCTCTCCCTTTCTGTCTCTCTGTCTCTCCCTCTCTCTCCCTTTCTGTCTCTCTGTCTCTCCCTCTCTCTCCCTTTCTTTACTCTCTGTCTCTGTCTCTCTCCCTTTCTTTACTCTCTCTCTCTCTCTCCCTTTCTTTACTCTCTGTCTCTCCCTCCCTTTCTTTACTCTCTGTCTCTCCCTCCTTTCTGTCTCTGTCTCTCTCCTTTCTGTCTCTCTGTCTCTCCTCTCTCTCCTTTCTGTCTCTGTCTCTGTCTCCTTTCTACTCTCTGTCTCTGTCTCTCTCCTTTCTGTCTCTCTGTCTCTCCTCTCTCCTTTCTTTACTCTCTGTCTCTCTCCTTTCTTTACTCTCTGTCTCTGTCTCTCTCCTTTCTTTACTCTCTGTCTCTGTCTCTCGCCCTTTCTTTACTCTCTCCCTCTCTCTCCCTTTCTTTCTCTGTCTCTCTCCCTTTCTTTCTCTCTGTCTCCTTTCTGTCTCTCCCTCTCTCTCCTTTCTGTCTCTCTGTCTCTCCCTCTCTCCCTTTCTTTACTCTCTGTCTCTGTCTCCTTTCTTTACTCTCTGTCTCTGTCTCTCTCTCCCTTTCTGTCTCTCTGTCTCTGTCTCTCTCCCTTTCTTTCTCTCTGTCTCTCTCCCTTTCTTCTCTCTGTCTCTGTCTCTGTCTTTCTTTACTCTCTCCCTCTCTCTCCTTTCTTTACTCTCTGTCTCTGTCCTCTCCTTTCTTTACTCTCTGTCTCTCCCTCCTTTCTGTCTCTCTCTCTCTCCCTTTCTGTCTCTGTCTCTCCCTCTCTCTCCCTTTCTTTACTCTCTGTCTCTGTCTCCTTTCTCTCTGTCTCTGTCTCTCTCTCCCTTTCTTTGTCTCTGTCTCTCTCTCTCTCTTTGCTCTCTGTCTCTCCTCCTTTCTTTGTCTCTCTGTCTCTCCCTCTCTCTCCTTTCTGTCTCTCTGTCTCTCCCTCTCTCTCCTGTCTCTGTCTCTCTCCTTTCTTTACTCTCTGTCTCTGTCTCTCTCCCTTTCTTTACTCTCTGTCTCTGTCTCCTCCCTCTCTTTCTCTCTGTCTCTGTCTCTCTCCTTTCTTTGTCTCTGTCTCTGTCTCTCTCCTTTCTTTACTCTCTGTCTCTCTTCCTTTCTCTCTGTCTCTGTCTCTCTCTCCCTTTCTTTCTCTCTGTCTCTCCTTTCTTTACTCTATCTCTGTCTCTGTCTCTCTCTCCTTTCTTTACTCTCTGTCTCTCCTCCTTTCTGTCTCTCTGTCTCTTTCTCTCTCCTTTCTGTCTCTCTGTCTCTCCCTCTCTCTCTCCTTTCTTTACTCTCTGTCTCTGTCTCTCTCTCCTTTCTTTACTCTCTGTCTCTGTCTCTCTCCCTTTCTTTACTCTCTGTCTCTGTCTCTCCTTTCTTTACTCTCTGTCTCTGTCTCTCTCCTTTCTTTCTCTCTGTCTCTCCTCTCTCTATCTCTTTCTGTCTCTCTGTCTTTCTCTCCTCTCTCTCTCCTTTCTTTACTCTCTGTCTCTCCCTCCTTTCTTGTCTCTCTCTATCTCTGTCTCTCTCTCTATCTCTGTCTCTGTCTCTGTCTCTCTCTCCTTTCTGTCTCCCTTTCTCTCTCTCTCCCTCTCTCTCCCTTTCTTTACTCTCTCTCCTCTCTCTCCTTTCTTTACTCTCTGTCTCTCTCCTTTCTTTCTCTCTGTCTCTTCTTTACTATCTCTGTCTCTCTCTCTCCCTTTCTTTACTCTCTGTCTCTCCCTCCTTTCTTCTGTCTCTCTGTCTCTGTCTCTCTCTATCTCTGTCTCTGTCTCTATCTCTGTCTCTGTCTCTCCCTTTCTTTACTCTCTGTCTCTGTCTCTCTCCTGTCTCTCTCTATCTCTGTCTCTGTCTCTGTCTCTTTCTTGTCTCTCTGTCTCTGTCTCTCCCTCTCTCTCTCTCTCTCTCCTCTCTGTCTCCTTTCTTTACTCTCTGTCTCTGTCTCTCTCTCCCTTTCTTTACTCTCTGTCTCTCCCTCCTTTCTGTCTCTGTCTCTCCCTTTCTCTCCCTTTCTGTCTCTCTTTCTGTCTCTCCTTTCTCTCTCTGTCTCTGTCTCCTTTCTTTGCTCTCTGTCTCTGTCTCTCTCCCTTTCTTTACTCTCTGTCTCTCCCTCCTTTCTGTCTCTCCCTGTCTCCCTTTCTGTCTCTCTGTCTTTCTGTCTCCCTTTCTCTCCCTGTCTCTGTCTCCTTTCTTTACTCTCTGTCTCTGTCTCTCTCTCCTTTCTTTACTCTGTCTCTGTCTCTCTCTCCCTTTCTTTACTCTCTGTCTCTCCCTCCTTTCTGTCTCTGTCTCTCCTTTCTGTCTCTCTGTCTCTCCCTCTCTCTCCCTTTCTTTACTCTCTGTCTCTGTCTCCTTTCTTTACTCTCTGTCTCTGTCTCTCTCTCCCTTTCTTTACTCTCTGTCTCTCCTCCTTTCTGTCTCCCCTCTCTCCCTTTCTGTCTACTCTCTCCCTCTCTCTCCCTTTCTTTACTCTCTGTCTCTGTCTCTCTCTCCCTTTACTCTCTGTCTCTGTCTCTCTCCTATCTCTGTCTCTGTCTCTCTCTCTGTCTCTGTCTCTCTCTCCCTTTACTCTCTGTCTCTGTCTCTGTCTCTGTCTCTGTCTCTGTCTCTCTCTCCCTTTACTCTCTGTCTCTGTCTCTGTCTCTGTCTCTGTCTCTGTCTCTGTCTCTGTCTTTCTCTGTCTCTGTCTCTATCTCTGTCTCTTTCTGTCTCTATCTCTGTCTCTGTCTCTGTCTCCTTTCTTTCTCTCTGTCTCTGTCTCTCTCTGTCTCTATCTCTTTACTCTGTCTTGTCTCCCTTTCTTTACTCTCTGTCTCTGTCTCTGTCTCCCTTTCTTTATCTCTGTCTCTGTCTCATCTCTGTCTTCTCTGTCTCTGTCTCTGTTTCTGTCTGTTACTGTCTCTGTCTCTGTCTCTCTCTCTATCTCTGTCTCTGTCCCTGTCTTTGTCTCTCTGTCTCTGTCTCTCTCTGTTTCTGTCTGTCTCTGTCTCTGTCTCTGTCTCTGTCTCTCTCCTTTCTTTACTCTCTGTCTCTGTCTCTGTCTCTCTCTATCTCTGTCTCTGTCTCTATCTCTGTCTCTGTCTCTCTCTATCTCTGTCTCTATCTCTGTCTCTATCTCTGTCTCTGTCTCTGTCTCTCTCTCTCTCTCTCTCTCTCTCTCTCTCTCTCTCCCTCTCTGTCTCCTTTCTTTACTCTCTGTCTCTGTCTCTCTCTCCCTTTCTTTACTCTCTGTCTCTCCCTCTCCTTTCTGTCTCTGTCTCTGTCTTTCTCTCCTTTCTGTCTCTCTGTCTCTCTCTCTCTCCCTTTCTTTACTCTCTGTCTCTGTCTCCCTTTCTTTACTCTCTGTCTCTGTCTCTCTCTCCTTTCTTTACTCTCTGTCTCTCCCTCCTTTCTGTCTCTCCCTCTCTCTGTCCTTTCTGTCTCTCTGTCTCTCCTCTCTCTTTCTTTACTCCTTTCTTTCCTCTACTCTCTGTCTCTGTCCTTTTTCTTCTCCTCTCTGTCTTTCTTTCTCTCTCTCTCCCTCCTTTTCTTGTACTCTCTGTCTCTGTCTCTCTCTCCCTTTCTTTCTCTCTGTCTCTCTGTCGCTCCCTTTCTGTCTGTCTCTGTCTCCCTTTCTGTCTCTCTGTCTCTCCCTCTCTCTCCCTTTCTTTACTCTCTGTCTCTGTCCCTCTCTCTTCTTTACTCTTTCTGTCTCTGTCTCTCTCTCCTTTCTGTCTCTCTGTCTCTCCCTCCTCCTTTCTTCTCTCTCTGTCTCTCTCCCTTTCTTTACTCTCTGTCTCTGTCTCTCTCCTTTCTTTACTCTCTGTCTCTGTCTCTCTCCCTTTCTTTACTCTCTGTCTCTGTCTCTCTCCTTTCTTACTCTCTGTCTCTGTCTTTCTTTACTCTCTGTCTCTGTCTCTCTCCTTTCTTTACTCTCTGTCTCTCCTCCTTTCTGTCTCTGTCTCCCTCTCTCTCCCTTTCTTTCTGTCTCTCTGTCTCTCCCTCTCTCTCCCTTTCTTTACTCTCTGTCTCTGTCTCTGTCTCCCTTTCTTTACTCTCTGTCTGTCCCCCTTTCTGTCTCTGTCTCTCCCTCTCTCCCTTTCTGTCTCTCTCTCCCCTCTCTCTCCCTTTCTGTCTCTGTCTCTGTCTCCCTTTCTTTACTCTCTGTCTCTGTCTCTCTCCTTTCTTTGCTCTCTATCTCTGTCTCTGTCCCTTTCTTTACTCTCTGTCTCTTCTCTCCTTTCTTTACTCTCTGTCTCTCCCTTTCTTTACTCTCTGTCTCTGTCTCTGTCTATCTCTGTCTCTGTCTCTATCTCTGTCTCTGTCTCTCTCTCTCTCTCTCTCATCTCTCTCTCCTTTCTTTACTCTCTGTCTCTGTCTCTGTCTCTTTCTGTCTCTGTCTCTCCTCCTTTCTGTCTCTCTGTCTCTCCCTCTCTCTCCCTTTCTCTCTCTGTCTCTCCCTCTCTCCCTTTCTTTACTCTCTGTCTCTGTCTCCTTTCTTTACTCTCTGTCTCTGTCTCTCTCTCCCTTTCTTTACTCTCTGTCTCTCTCTCCCTTTCTTTACTCTCTGTCTCTCTCTCCCTTTCTTTACTCTCTGTCTCTGTCTCCTCTCTCTTTCTTCTGTCTCTGTCTCTGTCTCTCTCTCTCCTTTCTTTACTCTCTGTCTCTGTCTCCCTTTCTTTACTCTCTGTCTCTGTCTCTCTCTCCTTTCTTTACTCTCTGTCTCTCCCTCCTTTCTGTCTCTCTTGTCTCTCCTTCTCTCCTTTCTGTCTCTGTCTCTCCCTCTCTCTCCTTTCTTTACTCTCTGTCTCCCTTTCTTTACTCTCTGTCTCTGTCTCTGTCTCCCTTTCTTTGTCTCTGTCTCTGTCTCTCTCCTTTCTGTCTCTGTCTCTGTCTCTGTCTCTCTCTATCTCTGTCTCTGTCTCTGTCTCTATCTCTGTCTCTGTCTCTCCTTCTCTGTCTCTGTCTCTGTCTCTCTCTCCTTTCTGTCTCTGTCTCTGTCTCTCTCTCCTTTCTCTCTCTCTCTCTCTTTCTCTGTCTCCCTTTCTTTACTCTCTGTCTCTGTCTCTCTCTCCTTTCTTTACTCTCTATCTCTCCCTCCTTTCTGTCTCTGTCTCTCCTTTCTGTCTCTTTCTGTCTCTCTGTTCTCCCTCTCTCTCCTTTCTTTGTCTCTGTCTCTGTCTCTCTCCCTTTCTTTACTCTCTGTCTCTGTCTCTCTCCCTTTCTTTACTCTCTGTCTCTCCCTCCTTTCTGTCTCTCTGTCTCTCCCTCTCTCTCCCTTTCTGTCTCTCTGTCTCTCCCTCTCTCTCCTTTCTTTACTCTCTGTCTCTCTCCTTTCTTTACTCTGTCTCTCTCTCTATCTCTGTCTCTGTCTCTGTCTCTCTCCTTTCTTTACTCTCTGTCTCTCTCCCTTTCTTTACTCTCTGTCTCTGTCTCTCTCTATCTCTGTCCTCCTTTCTTTACTCTCTGTCTCTGTCTCTCTCCCTTTCTTTACTCTCTGTCTCTGTCTCTGTCTCTCTCTATCTCTGTCTCTGTCTCTATCTCTGTCTCTGTCTCTCTCTCTGTCTCTGTCTCTGTCTCTGTCTATCTCTCTATCTCTGTCTCTGTCTCTCTCCTTTCTCTCTCTCTCTCTCTCTCTTCCTCTCTCTCTCTTTCTTTACTCTCTCTGTCTCTCTCTCTCCTGTCTGTCTCCCTCCCCTACTTTCTGTCTCTGTCTCTCCTTTCTCTCCTTTCTGTCTCTCTGTCTCTCCTCTCTCTCCCTTTCTTTACTCTCTGTCTCTGTCTCCCTTTCTTTACTCTCTGTCTCTGTCTCTCTCTCCTTTCTTTACTCTCTGTCTCTCCCTCCTTTCTGTCTCTCTCTCTCTCTCCCTTTCTGTCTCTCTGTCTCTCTCTCTCTCTCCCTTTCTTTACTCTCATCTCTGTCTCCCTTTCTTTACTCTCTGTCTCTGTCTCTCTCTCCCTTTCTTTCTCTCTGTCTCTGTCTCTCTCTCCTTTCTTTACTCTCTGTCTCTCCCTCCTTTCTGTCTCTGTCTCTCCTTTCTGTCTCTCTGTCTCTCCTCTCTCTCCCTTTCTTTACTCTCTGTCTCTGTCTCCTTTCTTTACTCTCTGTCTCTGTCTTTCTTTACTCTTTGTCTACTCCCTCCCTCCCTTTCTGTCTCTCCCTCTCTCTCCTTTCTGTCTCTCTGTCTCTCCCTCTCTCTCCTTTCTTTACTCTCTGTCTCTGTCTCTCTCCCCTTTACTCTCTGTCTCTGTCTCTCTCTCCTTTTCTCTGTCTCTGTCTCTCTCTCTGTCTCTGTCCTCTTCTCCCTTTACTGTCTCTGTCTGTCTCTCTCTCCTGTCTGTGTCTCTGTCTCTCCTCTCTCTCCCTCTTGTCTGTCTCTCTGTCTCTGTCTCTGTCTCTGTCTCTTTCTTCTGTCTCTGTCTCTATCTCTGTCTCTGTCCTGTCTCTATCTCTCTGTCTCTGTCTCTGTCTCCTTTCTTTACTGTCTCTGTCTCTGTCTCTGTCCCTTTCTCTATCTCTGTCTGTCTCTGTCTCCTTTCTTTACTCTCTGTCTCTGTCTCTGTCCCTTTCTTTACTCTCTGTCTCTGTCCCTGTCTTTCTGTTCTGTATCTCTCTCTCCCTCTCTCTCCCTTTCTGTCTCTCTGTCTTTCGTATCTCTGTGATCTCCCTTTCTTTACTCTGTCTCTGTCTCTCGATGTCTCTGTTCTGTTTCTTTACTCTCTCCCTCTCTTTCTTTACTGATGTCTGTCTCTCTGTCTCCTTTCTTTACTCTCTGTCTCTGTCTCCTTTCTGTCTCTGTCTCTGTCTCCTTTCTTTACTCTCTGTCTCTGTCTCCTTTCTTTACTCTCTCTGTCTCTGTCTCCTTTCTTTACTCTCTGTCTCTATCTCTGTCTCTCTCCTTTCTTTACTCTCTGTCTCTGTCTCCCTTTCTTTTCTCTGTCTCTGTCTCTGTCTCCTTTCTTTACTCTCTGTCTCTGTCTCCTTTCTTTACTCTCTGTCTCTGTCTCCTTTCTTTCTCTCTCTGTCTCTGTCTCTGTCTCTGTCTCCTTTCTGTCTCTGTCTCTGTCTCTGTCTCTGTCTCCCTTTCTGTCTCTGTCTCTGTCTCTGTCTCTGTCTCCCTTTCTGTCTCTGTCTCTGTCTCCCTTTCTGTCTCTGTCTCTGTCTCTGTCTCTGTCTCTGTTTCTGTCTCTGTCTCTGTCTCTGTCTCCTTTCTCTCTGTCTCTCCCTTTCTTTACTCTCTGTCTCTGTCTCTGTCTCTCTCTCCTTTCTATCTCTGTCTCTGTCTGTCTCCTTTCTGTCTCTCTCTCCTTTCTTTACTCTCTGTCTCTCTCTCTGTCTCTTCTCTTTACTTTACTGTCTCTGTCTCTCTATCTCTTTCTTTGTCTCTGTCTCTCTCTCCTTTCTTTACTCTCTGTCTCTCTCCCTTTCTGTCTCTCTGTCTCTGTCTCTCTCTTTCTTTATCTCTGTCTCTCTCCTTTCTTTACTCTGTCTCTGTCTCTCTCCCTTTCTTTACTCTCTGTCTCTGTCTCTGTCTCTCTCTGTCTCTATCCCTTTCTTTCTCTGTCTCTATCCCCTTTCTGTCTCTGTCCTCTATCTCTCCCCTTTCTGTCTCTCTGTCTCTCCTCTCTCTCCCTTTCTTTCTCTCTGTCTCTGTCTCCCTTTCTTTCTCTCTGTCTCTGTCTCTCTCTCCTTTCTGTCTCTCTGTCTCCCTCTCTGTCTCCCTTTCTTTACTCTCTGTCTCTCTCTTCTTCCTCTCTGTCTGTCTCTCTCCTTTCCCCTCTCTGTCTCTGTCTCTCGCCCTTTCTTTACTCCCTCCCCTCTCTCCTTTCTTTCTCCCTGTCTCTCCTCCTTTCTTTACTCTCTGTCTCTCCCTCCTTTCTGTCTCCCTCTCTCTCCCTTTCTGTCTCTCTGTCTCTCCCTCTCTCTCCCTTTCTTTACTCTCTGTCTCTGTCTCCTTTCTTTGTCTCTCCCTCTCTCTCCTTTCTGTCTCTCTGTCTCTCCCTCTCTCTCCTTTCTTTACTCTCTGTCTCTGTCTCCCTTTCTTTACTCTCTGTCTCTCTCTCTTTCTTTCTCCCTTTCTTCCCTTTCTTTGTCTCTGTCTCTCCTCCTTTCTTTACTCTCTGTCTCTCCCTCCCTTTCTGTCTCTCCCTCTCTCTCCCTTTCTGTCTCTCTGTCTCTCCCTCTCTCTCCCTTTCTTTACTCTCTGTCTCTGTCTCCCTTTCTTTACTCTCTGTCTCTGTCTCTCTCTCCCTTTCTGTCTCTCTGTCTCTCTCTCCCTCTCTCTCCCTTTCTTTACTCTCTGTCTCTCCCTCCTTTCTGTCTCTCTGTCTCTCCCTCTCTCTCCCTTTCTGTCTCTCTGTCTCTCCCTCTCTCTCTCCTTTCTTTACTCTCTGTCTCTCTCACTGCCTCTCTTTAGTCTCTGTCTCTCTCCCTTTCTTTACTCTCTGTCTCTGTCTCTCTCCTTTCTTTACTCTCTGTCTCTGTCTCTCTCCCTTTCTTTACTCTCTGTCTCTGTCTCTCTCCCTTTCTTTACTCTCTGTCTCTCCCTCCCTTTCTGTCTCTCTCTCTCCCTCTCTCTCCCTTTCTGTCTCTCTGTCTCTCCCTCTCTCTCCCTTTCTTTACTCTCTGTCTCTGTCTCTCTCTCCCTTTCTTTACTCTCTGTCTCTCCCTCCCTTTCTGTCTCTCTGTCTCCCTCTCTCCCTTTCTGTCTCTCTGTCTCTCCTCTCTCTCCCTTTCTTTACTCTCTGTCTCTGTCTCTCTCTCCTTTCTTTGCTCTCTGTCTCTGTCTCTCTCCTTTCTTTACTCTCTGTCTCTGTCTCTCTCCTTTCTTTGCTCTCTGTCTCTGTCTCTCTCTCCTTTCTTTACTCTCTCTGTCTCTGTCTCTCTCTCTATCTCTGTCTCTGTCTCTCTCCCATTCTTTACTCTCTGTCTCTCTCTCTCCTTTCTTTACTCTCTGTCTCTCTCCTTCATTGCTCTCTGTCTCTGTCTCTCTCTATCTCTGTCTCTCTCTATCTCTGTCTCTGTCTCTCTCTCTCTCTCTCTCTCTCCCTCTCTGTCTCCTTTCTTTACTCTGTGTCTCTCCCTCTCTCTCCTTTCTGTCTCTCTGTCTAAATAATAATAAATGTTTTTCTTTACTCTGTCTCTCTCCTTTCTTTTACTCTCTGTCTCTGTCTCTCTCTCTCTTCTGTCTCTGTCTCTCTCCCTTTCTTTACTCTGTCTCTCTCTTTCTTTCTCTGTCTCTCTCTCTGTCTCTCTCTCTATCTCTGTCTCTCTCCTTTCTTTTCTGTCTCTGTCTCTCTCCTTTCTTTACTCTCTCTGTCTCTGTCTCTGTCTCTGTCTCTCTCTATCTCTGTCTCTGTCTCTGTTCTATCTCTGTCTCTCTCTATCTCTGTCTGTCTCTGTCTCTCTCTGTATCTCTGTCTCTGTCTCTGTCTCTGTCTCTCTCTCTCCTCTCTCTCTCTCTCTCTCTCCCTCTCTGTCTCCCTTTCTTTACTCTCTGTCTCTGTCTCTCTCTCCTTTCTTTTCTCTGTCTCTCCTCCTTTCTGTCTCTGTCTCTCCTTTCTCTCCCTTTCTGTCTCTGTCTCCTCTCTCCTTTCTTTTCTCTGTTGTCTCCTTTCTCTGTCTCTGTCTCTGTCTCTTCTCCCTTTCTTTACTCTCTGTCTCTCTCCCTTTCTGTCTCCTCTCTCTCCCTTTCTGTCTCTCTGTCTCTCCCTCTCTCTCCCTTTTTTACTCTCTGTCTCTGTCTCCTTTCTTTACCTCTCTGTCACTGTCTCTCTCTCCCTTTCTTTTACTCTCTGTCTCTGTCTCTCTCTCCCTTTCTTTACTCTCTCTCCTCCCTCCTTTCTGTCTCTGTCTCCTTTCTGTCTCTCTGTCTCTCCCTCTCTCTCTCCCTTTCTTTACTCTCTGTCTCTGTCTCCCTTTCTTTACTCTCTGTCTCTGTCTCTCTCTCCCTTTCTTTACTCTCTGTCTCTCCCTCCCTTTCTGTCTCTCCCTCTCTCTTTCTTTCTGTCTTCTCTCTGTCTCTCCCTCCTCTCCTTTCTTTACTCTCTGTCTCTGTCTCTCTCTCCTTTACTCTCTCTGTCTCTGTCTCTCTCCTTTACTCTCTGTCTCTGTCTCTCTCTGTCTCTGTCTCTCTCTCCCTTTACTCTCTGTCTCTGTCTCTGTCTCTGTCTCTGTCTCTGTCTCTCTCTCCTTTACTCTCTGTCTCTGTCTCTGTCTCTGTCTCTGTCTCTCTGTCTCTGTCCTCTCTCTGTCTCTGTCTCTATCTCTGTCTCTGTCTCTGTCTCTATCTCTGTCTCTGTCTCTGTCTCCCTTTCTTTACTCTCTGTCTCTGTCTCTGTCTCTGTCTCTATCTCTGTCTCTGTCTCTGTCTCCCTTTCTTTACTCTCTGTCTCTGTCTCTGTCTCCTTTCTTTGCTCTCTGTCTCTGTCTCTGTCTCTGTCTGTCTCTGTCTCTGTCTCTGTTTCTGTCTGTCTCTGTCTCTGTCTCTGTCTCTCCCTCCTTTACTCTCTGTCTCTGTCTCTGTCTCTGTCTCTGTCTGTCTCTGTCTCTGTCTCTGTTTCTGTCTGTCTCTGTCTCTGTCTCTGTCTCTGTCTCTCTCTCCTTTACTCTCTGTCTCTGTCTCTGTCTCTCTGTCTCTGTCTCTGTCTCTGTCTCTGTCTCTGTCTCTGTCTCTGTCTCTGTCTCTGTCTCTCTGTCTCTCCCTCTCTTTCTTTCCTCTCTGTCTCTGTCTCTGTCTCCCTTTCTTTCTCTCTGTCTCTGTCTCCTTTCTGTCTCTGTCTCTGTCTCCCTTTCTTTACTCTCTGTCTCTGTCTCCTTTCTTTTACTCTCTGTATCTGTCTCCCTTTCTTTACTCTCTGTCTCTATCTCTGTCTCTCTCTCCCTTTCTTTACTCTCTGTCTCTGTCTCCCTTTCTTTTTCTGTCTCTGTCTCTGTCTCCTTTCTTTACTGTCTGTCTCTGTCTCCTTTCTTTACTCTCTGTCTCTGTCTCCTTTCTTTGCTCTCTGTCTCTGTCTCTGTCTGTCTCCCTTTCTGTCTCTGTCTCTGTCTCTGTCTCTGTCTCCTTTCTGTCTCTGTCTCTGTCTCTGTCTCTGTCTCCTTTCTGTCTCTGTCTCTGTCTCTGTCTCCTTTCTGTCTCTGTCTCTGTCTCTGTCTCTGTCTCCTTTCTGTCTCTGTCTCTCTGTCTCTGTCTCCTTTCTGTCTCTCTCTCCTTTCTTTCTCTCTGTCTCTGTCTCTGTATCTCTCTCTCCCTTTCTTTACTCTCTATCTGTCTCTGTCTCTGTCTCCTTTGTCTCTGTCTCTGTCTCCTTTCTGTCTCTGTCTCTGTCTCTGTCTCCTTTCTGTCTCTGTCTCTGTCTCTGTCTCTGTCTCCTTTCTGTCTCTGTCTCTGTCTCTGTCTCCCTTTCTGTCTCTCTCTCCTTTCTTTACTCTCTGTCTCTCTCTCTCTGTCTCTCTCCCTTTCTTTACTCTCTGTCTCTCTCTCCTTTCTTTACTCTCTGTCTCTCTCTCCCTTTCTGTCTCTCTCTGTCTCCCTCTCTCTCCCTTTCTGTCTCTCTGTCTCTCCCTCTCTCTCCCTTTCTTTACTCTCTGTCTCTCTCCCTTTCTTTACTCTCTGTCTCTGTCTCTCTCCCTTTCTTTACTCTCTCCCTCTCTCTCCCTTTCTTTACTCTCTGTCTCTCCCTCCCTTTCTTTACTCTCTGTCTCTCCCTCCCTTTCTGTCTCTCCCTCTCTCTCCCTTTCTGTCTCTCTGTCTCTCCCTCTCTCTCCCTTTCTTTACTCTCTGTCTCTGTCTCCCTTTCTTTACTCTCTGTCTCTGTCTCTCTCTCCCTTTACTGTCTCTCTGTCTCTCTCTCTCTCTCTCTGTCTCTGTCTCTCTCTCTCTTTACTCTCTGTCTCTGTCTCTCTCCCTTTCTTTACTCTCTCTCTCTCTCTCTTTCTCTCTCTCTGTCTCTCTCTCCCTCTCTCTGTCTCTCTGTCTCTCTCTCTCTCTGTCTCTCTCTCTCTCTCTCTTTCTGTCTCTCTGTCTCTCTCTCTCTCCCTTTCTTTACTCTCTGTCTCTGTCTCTCTCTTTACTCTCTGTCTCTGTCTCTCTCTCCTTTCTGTCTCTCTGTCTCTCTCTCTCTCTCTTTACTCTCTGTCTCTCTCTCTGTCTCTCGTCTCTCTCTCTCTCCTTTCTGTCTCTCTCGTCTCTCTCTCTCTCTCTGTCTCTCTCTCTGTCTCTCTCCTCTCTTTCTCTCTCTGTCTCTGTCTCCTTTCTTTCTCTGTCTCTGTCTCTCTCTCCTTTCTTTACTCTCTGTCTCTCTCTCTCCCTTTCTTTTTGTCTCTGTCCCTCTCCTTTCTTTACTCTCTGTCTGTCTCTCTCCCTTTCTTTACTCTCTGTCTCTGTCTCTCTCCCTTTCTTTACTCTCTGTCTCTGTCTCTCTCCTTTCTTTACTCTCTGTCTCTGTCTCTCTCCCTTTCTTCTCCTCTGTCTCTCCCTCCCCTTTCTGTCTCTCTCTCTCCCTCTCTCTCCTTTCTGTCTCTCTGTCTCTCCCTCTCTCTCCCTTTCTTTACTCTCTGTCTCTGTCTCTCTCCCTTTCTTCCACTCTCTGTCTCTCCCTCCCCTTTCTGTCTCTCTGTCTCTCCTCTCTCTCTCCTTTCTGTCTCTCTGTCTCTCCCTCTCTCTCCCTTTCTTTACTCTCTGTCTCTGTCTCTCTCTCCTTTCTTTACTCTCTGTCTCTGTCTCTCTCCTTTCTTTACTCTGTCTCTGTCTCTCTCCTTTCTTTACTCTCTGTCTCTGTCTCTCTCCTTTCTTTACTCTCTCTCTGTCTCTGTCTCTCTCTATCTCTGTCTCATGTCTCTCTCCCATTTTATCTCTGTCTCTCTCTCTATCCTTTCTTTACTTCTCTCTCTCCTTTATTTACTCTCTGTCTCTGTCTCTCTCTATCTCTGTCTCTCTCTCTATCTCTGTCTCTGTCTCTCTCTCTCTCTCTCTCTCTCCTCTCTGTCTCCCTTTCTTCCCTCTCTGTCTCTGTCTCTCTCTCCTTTCTTTACTCTCTGTCTCTCCCTCCTTTCTGTCTCTCTGTCTCTCCTTTCTCTCCTTTCTGTCTCTCTGTCTCTCCTCTCTCTCCTTTCTTTTCTCTGTCTCTGTCTCCCTTTCTTTACTCTCTGTCTCTGTCTCTCTCTCCTTTTCTTTACTCTCTGTCTCTGTCTCTCTCCTTTCTTTACTCTCTGTCTTTCTCCCTTTATTTACTCTCTGTCTCTGTCTCTCTCTATCTCTGTCTCTCTCTCTATCTCTGTCTGATCTCTCCTCTCTCTCTCTCTCTCTCTCCCTCTCTGTCTCCTTTCTTTCTCTCTGTCTCTGTCTCTCTCCCCTTTTCTTTACTCTCTGTCTGTCCTCCTTTCTGTCTCTGTCTCTCCCTTTCTCTCCTTTCTGTCTCTCTGTCTCCTCTCTCTCCCTTTCTTTACTCTCTGTCTCTGTCTCCCTTTCTTTACTCTCTGTCTCTGTCTCTCTCTCCCTTTCTTTACTCTCTGTCTCTGTCTCTCTCCCTTTCTTTACTCTCTGTCTGTCTCTGTCTCTCTCTATCTCTGTCTCTGTCTCTGTCTCTGTCTCTGTCTCTGTCTCTCTCTATCTCTGTCTCTGTCTCTGTCTCTCTCTATCTCTGTCTCTGTCTCTGTCTCTGTCTCTCTCTCTCTGTCTCTCTCTCTCCTCTCTGTCTCCTTTCTTCTCTGTCTCTGTCTCTCTCTCTCCCTTTCTTTCTCTCTCTCCCCTCCTTTTCTGTCTCTGTCTCTTTCTCTCTCCTGTTTCTGTTCCCTCTGTCTCTTTCTTTACTCTCTGTCTCTGTCTCTCTCTCCTTTCTTTACTCTCTGTCTCTGTCTCTCTCCTTTCTTTACTCTCTGTCTCTCACTCCCTTTCTGTCTCTCTGTCTCTCCCTCTCTCTCCCTTTCTGTCTCTCTGTCTCTCCCTCTCTCTCCCTTTCTTTACTCTCTGTCTCTCTCCCTTTCTTTACTCTCTGTCTCTCTCCCTTTCTTTACTCTCTGTCTCTGTCTCTCTCTCTATCTCTGTCTCTGTCTCTCTCCCTTTCTTTACTCTCTGTCTCTGTCTCTCTCCCTTTCTTTACTCTCTGTCTCTGTCTCTCTCCCTTTCTTTACTCTCTGTCTCTGTCTCTCTCCTTTCTTTCTCTCTGTCTCTGTCTCTCTCCTTCTCTTTCTCTGTCTCTGTCTCTGTCTCTCTATCTCTGTCTCTGTCTCTATCTCTGTCTCTGTCTCTATCTCTGTCTGTCTCTGTCTCTCTCTCTATCTCTGTCTCTGTCTCTGTCTCTCTCTCTCTCTCCTTTCTCTCTCTCTCTCTCTCTCTCTCCTCTGTCTCCTTTCTTTACTCTCTGTCTCTGTCTCTCTCTCTCCTTTCTTTACTCTGTCTCTCCCTCCCTTTCTGTCTCTGTCTCTCCTTTCTCTCCTTTCTGTGTCTCTGTCTCCTCTCTCTCCCTTTCTTTACTCTCTGTCTCTGTCTCCTTTCTTTACTCTCTGTCTCTGTCTCTCCCTCCCTTTTCCCTCTCTCTGTCTCCCTCCCTTTCTGTCTCTCTCCTCTCTCCTTTCTGTCTCTGTCTCCCTCTTTCTTTCTTTACTCTCTGTCTCTCTCCCTTTCTTTGTCTCTGTCTCTGTCTCTCTCCTTTCTGTCTCTCTCCCTCTCTCCTTTCTTTACTCTCTGTCTCTCCTCCCTTTCTTTACTCTCTGTCTCTCCCTCCTTTCTGTCTCTCTCTCTCTCCTTTCTGTCTCTCTGTCTCTCCTCTCTCTCCTTTCTTTACTCTCTGTCTCTGTCTCCTTTCTTTACTCTCTGTCTCTGTCTCTCTCTCCTTTCTTTACTCTCTGTCTCTCTCTCTCTTTCTTTTTCTTTGTCTCTCCCTCCCTTTCTGTCTCTCTGTCTCTCCTCTCTCCTTTCTGTCTCTCTGTCTCTCCCTCTCTCTCCTTTCTTTACTCTCTGTCTCTCTCCTTTCTTTACTCTCTGTCTCTGTCTCTCTCCTTTCTTTACTCTCTGTCTCTGTCTCTCTCCCTTTCTTTACTCTCTGTCTCTGTCTCTCTCCCTTTCTTTACTCTCTGTCTCTGTCTCTCTCCTTTTTCTCTCTGTCTCTGTCTCTCCTTTCTTTCTCTCTGTCTCTCCCTCCCCTTTCTGTCTCTCTCTCTCCTCTCTCTCCCTTTCTGTCTCTCTGTCCTCTCTCTCCCTTTCTTTCTCTCTGTCTCTGTCTCTCCCTTTCTTTACTCTCTGTCTCTCCCTCCCTTTCTGTCTCTCTGTCTCTCCCTCTCTCCTTTCTGTCTCTGTCTCTCCTCTCTCTCCTTTCTTTACTCTCTGTCTCTGTCTCCCTTTCTTTGTCTCTGTCTCTGTCTCTCTCCTTTCTTTACTCTCTGTCTCTGTCTCTCTCCCTTTCTTTACTCTCTGTCTCTCTCTCTCTTTCTTTCTCTCTGTCTCTCTCTCTTTATTTACTCTCTGTCTCTGTCTCTCTATCTCTGTCTCTCCTTCTATCTCTGTCTCTGTCTCTCTCTCTCTCTCTCTCTCCTCTCTGTCTCCTTTCTTTATTCTCTGTCTCAAGGTCTCTCTCTCCCTTTCTTTACTCTCTGTCTCCCTCCTTTCTGTCTCTCTGTCTCTCCTTTCTCTCCCAAAGTGAATCTATCTCTCCCTCTCTCTCCTTTCTTTACTCTCTGTCTCTGTCTCCTTTCTTTACTCTCTGTCTCTGTTTCTCTCCCTTTAAAAGACTCTGTCTCAAATGTCTCTCCTTTCTTTACTCTCTGTGTTCTAACAATTTACAAATGTCTCTGACACAAGATAAAATAAATCTGTCTCTCTATAAATCTAGGTTGTATTTACAATGGTGTTTGTTCTTCACTGGTTGCCTTTTCTCATCTGTCTCTGTCACAAATCTCTGCTTTGGCACACTGTCTCTTTCTCCCTTTTCTGGGAGTTTTCAAAATTGGATCTCTCCTTTCTTTCTCTCTGTCTCTCCCTAATCTGTCTCTGAAATATGTCTCTCTCTCTGTCTCTGTCTGTCTCAGGAGGTCTTTACTCTCTGTCTCTGTTCTCTGTCTCTCTATTTTCTCTGTCTCTGAGCTGTCTCTGTCCTGTCTTCTCTATGAGAGTCTCTATCTCTGTCCTCTCTCTATCTCTGTCTCTGTCTCTGTCTCTCTCTCTGTCTGCTCTCTGTCTCTCTCTCTCCTCTCTGTCTCCTTTCTTTACTCTCTGTCTCTGTCTCTCTCTCCTTTATTTTGCTCTCTGTCTCCCCTCCTTTCTGTCTCTGTCTCTCCCTTTCTCTCCTTTCTGTCTCTGTCTCTCCCTCTCTCCTTTCTTTACTCTCTGTCTCTGTCTTCTCTAGTTTTCTTTACTCTCTGTCTCATGTCTCTCTCCTTTTTTACTCTCTGTCTCTCCCTCCTTTCTGTCTCTCTGTCTCTCCCTCTCTCTCCTTTCTGTCTCTCTGTCTCTCCTCTCTCTCTCCTTTCTTTGCTCTCTGTCTCTCTCCTTTCTTTACTCTGTCTCTCTCTATCTCTGTCTCTGTCTCTGTCTCTCTCTCCCTTTCTTTACTCTCTGTCTCTCTCCTTTCTTTACTCTCTGTCTCTGTCTCTCTCTATCTCTGTCTCTCTCCCTTTCTTTACTCTCTGTCTCTGTCTCTCTCCCTTTCTTTACTCTCTGTCTCTGTCTCTATCTCTGTCTCTGTCTCTCTCTCTATCTCTGTCTCTGTCTCTCTCTATCTCTGTCTCTCTCTCTATCTCTGTCTCTGTCTCTCTCTCTCTCTCCCTCTCTGTCTCCCTTTCTTTACTCTCTGTCTCTGTCTCTCTCTCCCTTTCTTTACTCTCTGTCTCTCCCTCCCTTTCTGTCTCTCTGTCTCTCCCTTTCTCTCCCTTTCTGTCTCTCTGTCTCTCCCTCTCTCTCCCTTTCTTTACTCTCTGTCTCTGTCTCCCTTTCTTTACTCTCTGTCTCTGTCTCTCTCTCCCTTTCTTTACTCTCTGTCTCTCCTCCCTTTCTGTCTCTCCTCTTCTCCCTTTCTGTCTCTCTGTCTCTCCCTCTCTTGCCCTTTCTTTCTCTCTGTCTCTCTCCTTTCTTTACTCTCTGTCTCTGTCTCTCCTCCCTTTCTTTCTCTCTCCTCTCTCCCTTTCTTTTCTCTCTGTCTCTCCCTCCTTTCTTTGCTCTCTGTCTCTCCCTCCTTTCTGTCTCTCTCTCTCTCCTTTCTGTCTCTCTGTCTCTCCCTCTTTCTTTTCTCTCTGTCTCTGTCTCCTTTCTTTACTCTCTGTCTCTGTCTCTCTCTCCCTTTCTTTACTCTCTGTCTCTCTCTCTCCCTTTCTCTGTCTCTCCCTCCCTTTCTGTCTCTCTGTCTCTCCCTCTCTCTCCCTTTCTGTCTCTCTGTCTCTCCCTCTCTCTCCCTTTCTTTACTCTCTGTCTCTGTCTCTCTCCCTTTCTTTACTCTCTGTCTCTGTCTCTCTCCCTTTCTTTACTCTCTGTCTCTGTCTCTCTCCCTTTCTTTACTCTCTGTCTCTGTCTCTCTCCCTTTCTTTACTCTCTGTCTCTGTCTCTCTCCCTTTCTTTACTCTCTGTCTCTCCCTCCCTTTCTGTCTCTCTCTCTCCCTCTCTCTCCTTTCTGTCTCTCTGTCTCTCCTCTCTCTCCCTTTCTTTACTCTCTGTCTCTGTCTCTCTCTCCTTTCTTTACTCTCTGTCTCTCCCTCCCTTTCTGTCTCTCTGTCTCTCCCTCTCTCTCCTTTCTGTCTCTCTGTCTCTCCTCTCTCTCCTTTCTTTACTCTCTGTCTCTGTCTCTCTCTCCCTTTCTTTACTCTCTGTCTCTGTCTCTCCTTTCTTTACTCTCTGTCTCTGTCTCTCTCCTTTCTTTACTCTCTGTCTCTGTCTCTCTCCCTTTCTTTACTCTGTCTCTGTCTCTCTCTCTATCTCTGTCTCTGTCTCTCTCCTTTCTTTACTCTCTGTCTCTGTCTCTCTCCCTTTCTTTACTCTCTGTCTCTCTCCCTTTCTTTACTCTCTGTCTCTGTCTCTCTCTATCTCTTTCTTTATCTCTGTCTCTGTCTCTCTCTCTCTCTCTCCCTCTCTGTCTCTTTACTCTCTGTCTCTGTCTCTCTCTCCCTTTCTTTACTCTCTGTCTCTCCCTCCTTTCTTTACTCTCTGTCTCCTTTCTCTCCTTTCTGTCTCTCTGTCTCTCCCCTCTCTCTCCTTTCTTTACTCTCTGTCTCTGTCTCCTTTCTTTACTCTCTGTCTCTGTCTCTCTCTCCCTTTTCTTTACTCTCTGTCTCTGTCTCTCTCCTTTCTTTACTCTCTGTCTCTCCCTCCTTTCTGTCTCTCTGTCTCTCCCTCTCTCTCCTTTTTGTCTCTCTGTCTCTCCTCTCTCCCTTTCTTTCTCTCTCTCCTTTCTTTACTCTCTGTCTCTCTCCTTTATTTACTCTCTGTCTCTGTCTCTCTCTCCTTTCTTTACTCTCTGTCTCTGTCTCTCTCCTTTCTTTACTCTCTGTCTCTGTCTCTCTCTTTCTCTATCTCTGTCTCTGTCTCTGTCTCCTCTATCTCTGTCTCTCTCTCTATCTCTGTCTCTGTCTCTCTCTTCTCTATCTCTGTCTCTGTCTCTCTCTCTGTCTTTCTCTCTGTCTTCTCTCTCTCTCTCTCTCCCTCTCTGTCTCCCTTTCTTTACTCTCTGTCTCTGTCTCTCTCTCCTTTCTTTACTCTCTGTCTCTCCCTCCCTTTCTGTCTCTGTCTCTCCCTTTCTTCCCTTTTTCTCTCTGTCTCTGTCTCTCTCCCTTTCTTTACTCTCTGTCTCTGTCTCCTCTTTCTTTACTCTCTGTCTCTGTCTCTCTCTCCTTTCTTTACTCTCTGTCTCTGTCTCTCTCCCTTTCTTTACTCTCTGTCTCTCTCCTCTCTTTCTCTCTGTCTCCCTTTCTTTCTGTCTCTCTGTCTCTCCCTCTCTCTCCCTTTCTTTACTCTCTGTCTCTCTCTTTCTTTCTCTCTGTCTCTGTCTCTCTCTCTATCTCTGTCTCTGTCTCTCTCCCTTTCTTTCTCTGTCTCTCTCCTCTTCTCTCTCTCTCTGTTCTTCTCTATCTCTGTCTCTCTCTCCCTTTCTTTACTCTCTGTCTCTGTCTCTCTCCTTTCTTTACTCTCTGTCTCTGTCTCTGTCTCTCTCTCTATCTCTGTCTCTGTCTCTCTCTATCTCTGTCTCTGTCTCTCTCTATCTCTGTCTCTGTTCTGTCTTCTCTCTATCTCTGTCTCTGTCTCTGTCTCTCTCTCTCTCTCTCTCTCTCTCTCTCTCTCCTCTCTGTCTCCCTTTCTTTACTCTCTGTCTCTGTCTCTCTCTCCCTTTCTTTACTCTCTGTCTCTCCCTGTGTCTCTGTCTCTCCTTTCTCTCCTTTCTGTCTCTCTGTCTCTCCCTCTCTCTCTCCCTTTCTTTACTCTCTGTCTCTGTCTCCCTTTCTTTACTCTCTGTCTCTGTCTCTCTCTCCTTTCTTTACTCTCTGTCTCTGTCTCTCTCCTTTCTTTACTCTCTGTCTCTCCCTCCCTTTCTGTCTCTGCCTCTCCTCTCTCTCCCTTTCTGTCTCTCTGTCTCTCTCTCTCTCTCCTTTCTTTCTCTCTGTCTCTCTCCTTTCTTTACTCTCTGTCTCTCTCCTTTCTTTCTCTGTCTCTCTCCCTTTCTTTACTCTCTGTCTCTGTCTCTCTCCCTTTCTTTACTCTCTGTCTCTGTCTCTCTCCCTTTCTTTACTCTCTGTCTCTGTCTCTCTCCCTTTCTTTACTCTCTGTCTCTGTCTCTCTCCCGTTCTTTACTCTCTGTCTCTGTCTCTCTCCCTTTCTTTACTCTCTGTCTCTGTCTCTCTCCCTTTCTTTACTCTCTGTCTCTGTCTCTCTCTCCCTTTCTTTACTCTCTGTCTCTGTCTCTCTCTTGTCTTTCTGTCTGTCTCTGTCTCTGTCTCTCTCTCCGTATCTCTGTCTCTGTCTCTCTCTATCTCTGTCTCTCTCTCTCTCTCTCTGTCTCTCTCTCTCTCCCTTTCTTTACTCTCTGTCTCTGTCTCTCTCCTTTCTTTACTCTCTGTCTCTCTCCCTTTCTTTACTCTCTGTCTCTGTCTCTCTCTCTACTCTCTGTCTCTGTCTCTCTCCCTTTCTTTACTCTCTGTCTCTGTCTCTCTCTCCCTTTCTTTACTCTCTGTCTCTGTCTCTCTCCCTTTCTTTACTCTCTGTCTCTGTCTCTCTCTCCCTTTCTTTACTCTCTGTCTCTGTCTCTGTCCTCTCTCCTTTTTACTCTCTGTCTCTGTCTCTCTCCCTTTCTTTCTCTGTCTCTCTCTCCTTTCTTTACTCTCTGTCTCTGTCTCTCTCCTCCTTTCTTTACTCTCTGTCTCTCTCTCTCCCTTTCTTTACTCTCTGTCTCTGTCTCTCTCCCTCTCTCTTCTTTCTCTCTCTGTCTCTGTCTCTGTCTCTCTCCTTCTTACTCTCTGTCTCTGTCTCTCTCCCTTTCTTTACTCTCTGTCTCTGTCTCTCTCCCTTTCTTTACTCTCTGTCTCCCTCTCTGTCTCTGTCTCTCCCTTTCTTTGTCTCTCTCTGTCTCTGTCTCTCTCTCCTTTCTTTACTCTCTGTCTCTCTCCTTTCTTTACTCTCTGTCTCTGTCTCCCTTTCTTTACTCTCTGTCTCTGTCTCTCTCTTTCTTTCTCTCTGTCTCTCCCTCCCTTCTCTTTCTCTCTGTCTCTCTCTCCCTTTCTTTCTCTCTGTCTCTCCTCTCTCTCCCTTTCTTTACTCTCTGTCTCTGTCCTTTCTTTCTCTGTGTCTCTCCCTTTCTCTCTGTCTCTGTCTCTCTCCCTTTCTTTACTCTCTGTCTCTGTCTCTCTCCCTTTCTTTACTCTCTGTCTCTCTCCCTTTCTTTACTCTCTGTCTCTGTCTCTCTCCCTTTCTTTACTCTCTGTCTCTGTCTCTCTCCCTTTCTTTACTCTCTGTCTCTCTCTCCCTTTCTTTACTCTCTGTCTCTGTCTCTCTCCTTTCTTTACTCTCTGTCTCTGTCTCTCTCCTCTCTTCTCTCTCTCTCTCTCTCCTCTGTCTCTCTGTCTCTGTCTCTGTCTTTCTTTATCTCTGTCTCTGTCTCTCTTTCTTTACTCTCTGTCTCTGTCTCTCTCTATCTCTGTCTCTGTCTCTCTGTCTCTCTCTCTCTATCTCTGTCTCTGTCTCTCTCTCTTTCTTTCTCTCTGTCTCTGTCTCTCTCTCTCTCTCCTTTCTTTACTCTCTGTCTCTGTCTCTCTCCTCCCTTTCTTTACTCTCTGTCTCTCTCTCTATCTCTGTCTCTTCTTTTCTCTATCTCTGTCTCTGTCTCTCCCTTTCTTTACTCTCTCTCTGTCTCTGTCTCTATCTCTCTCTGTCTCTCTCTATCTCTGTCTCTGTCTCTTCTACTCTCTGTCTCTGTCTCTCTCTCTCCTTTCTTTACTCTCTGTCTCTGTCTCTCTCTCTCCTTTCTTTACTCTCTGTCTCTGTCTCTCTCTCTCTCTGTCTTTGTCTCTATCTCTGTCTCTGTCTCTCTCTCTCTCTCTCTGTCTCTGTCTCTCTCTCCCTTTCTTTACTCTCTGTCTCTGTCTCTCTCTCCCTTTCTTTACTCTCTGTCTCTGTCTCTCTCTCCCTTTCTTTACTCTCTGTCTCTCTGTCTCTCTCTCCCTTTCTTTACTCTCTGTCTCTGTCTCTCTCTCCCTTTCTCTGTCTCTGTCTCTATCTCTGTCTCTCTCTCCCTTTCTTTACTCTCTGTCTCTGTCTCTGTCTCTCTCTCTTTCTCTCTCCCTGTCTCTGTCTCTATCTCTGTCTCTCTCTCCCTTTCTTTTCTCTCTCTGTCTCTGTCTCTCTCTCCTTTCTTGTCTCTGTCTCTGTCTCTCTCTCCCTTTCTTCTCTGTCTCTCTCTCTCTCTCTGTCTCTGTCTCTCTCTCTCTCTCTCTCTCTCTCCTTTCTTTACTCTCTATCTCTGTCTCTCACTCTCTCTCTCTCTCTCTCTGTCTCTCTCTCTCTCTCTATCTCTGTCTCTCAACTCTCTCTCTCTCTCTCTCAATTCAATTCAATTCAAGGGCTTTATTGGCATGGGAAACATGTGTTAACATTGCCAAAGCAAGTGAGGTAGATGATATATAAAGTGAATATATAAAGTGAAATAAACAATAAAAATTAACAGTAAACATTACACATACTGAAGTTTCAAAACAATAAAGACATTACAAATGTCATATTATATATATATATATACAGTGTTTTAACAATGTACAAATGGTTAAAGGACACAAGATAAAATAAATAAGCATAAATATGGGTGTATTTACAATGGTGTTTGTTCTTCACTGGTTGCCCTTTTCTCGTGGCAACAGGTCACAAATCTTGCTGCTGTGATGCACATTGTGGTATTTCACCCAATAGATATGGGAGTTTATCAAAATTGGATTTGTTTTCGAATTCTTAGTGGATCTGTGTAATCTGAGGGAAATATGTCTCTCTAATATGGTCATACATTGGGCAGGAGGTTAGGAAGTGCAGCTCAGTTTCCACCTCATTTTGTGGGCAGTGAGCACATAGCCTGTCTTCTCTTGAGAGCCATGTCTGCCTACGGCGGCCTTTCTCAATAGCAAGGCTATGCTCACTGAGTCTGTACATAGTCAAAGCTTTCCTTAATTTTGGGTCAGTCAGAGTGGTCAGGTATTCTGCCACTGTGTACTCTCTGTTTAGGGCCAGATAGCATTCCAGATTTGCTCTTTTCAATGTGTCAAGTAATTATCCTTTGTTTTCTCATGATTTGGTTGGGTCTAATTGTGTTGCTGTCCTGGGGCTCCGTGGGGTGTGTTTGTGTTTGTGAACAGAGCCCCAGGACCAGCTCGCTTAGGGGACTCTTCTCCAGGTTCATCTCTCTGTAGGTGATGGCTTTGTTATGGAAGGTTTGGGAATCACTTCCTTTTAGGTGGTTGGAGAATTGAAATGCTCTTTTCTGGATTTTGATAATTAGCGAGAATCGGCCTAATTCTGCTCTGCAAGCATTATTTGGTGTTTTACGTTGTACACAGAGGATATTTTTGCAGAATTCAGCATGCAGTTACCTGTGGTGCTGATGTCTCTCTCTCTCTCTCTCTCTCTGTCTTTACTATCTCTCTCTCTGTCTTTACTCTCTCTCTCTCTCTCTTTAGTCTCTCTCTCATCAGAGTTTAAATTATTTATTTTTCTCTCTACATTACATTGAGGAGACTATGACATGTTTTGGGGCCTGTGCTGCGTAACTATTGTTTGTCTAACCATTCTCCTTCCTTTTGTTTCAGAACACATTTACCCAGGTGCAGTTTGGACCAATGAGGTTATACGAAGATCATCTTGAGGTACAGTTTCTATTGGTCCCTCTGTTGAATGTCCTGATCAGACTGAGAACTGAGCTACAGTTTGAGAACTATTATTGGTCCCTCTGTTGAATGTCCTGATCAGACTGAGAACTGAGGTACAGTTTCTATTGGTCCCTCTGTTGAATGTCCTGATCAGACTGAGAACTGAGGTACAGTTTCTATTGGTTCCTCTGTTGAATGTCCTGATCAGATTGGAAACGGTCAACTTTGTGATTTCCCCCAAAACAACAAGGCCTATAATCTCCCATTTGAAAATGATTGAGTGTCTTTAAGACAACAATCCCCCTTTCAAACATTCAAACTGAAGGAAAAAAACTGTTAATGGACCCTTTGTGTGTGGCGGACCCTGGTGTTGTCTAGGCAACAGAGCCAAACATCAACCACTATGGACATACTATAATGAACAATGCACGTTATATATGAGTGTGTGTGTGCCTGTGTGTGTGTGCCTGTGTGCCTGTGTGTGTGTGTGTGTGTGTGTGTGTGTGTGTGTGTGTGTGTGTGTGTGTGTGTGTGTGTGTGTGTGTGTGTGTGTGTGTGTGTGTGTGTGTGTGTGTGTGTGTGTGTGTGTGTGTGTGTGTGTGTGTGTGTGTGTGTGTGTGTGTGTGTGTGTGTGTGTGTGTGACTTCACCGCAAGGCCGACATTCTCTGACTGATGGTCAATGGCTCATTATACCACATCTCTCAAACACTCTGCTCTCTCCTTTGTCTAGTGTTAAACTATCCAGTAGTGAGGTGACGAGAGAGAGGGGGCAGAGAGAGCGAGGGGGTGAGGGGGATAATATAGAGAGAGGGATGAAGGGAGGAGAGAGAGATCCAGCGAGAGGGGGGAGGGGCGTCTGTGTGAGAAGGCATTTTTAAACTTTCACTGTAGGTGATTTTAGTTCCTGGAGTGCTTGTGTTTTTCTTAGAATGTTCATTGTTCCAGAACACTCAATAACAAATACCCAGTAACCTCTCCTCTAAGTGTTCAGAGTAATTAACCTCTCCTCTAAGTGTTCAGAGTAAGTAACCTCTCCTCTAAGTGTCCGGAGTAAGTAACCTCTCCTCTAAGTGTTCAGAGTAATTAACCTCTCCTCTAAGTGTTCAGAGTAATTAACCTCTCCTCTAAGTGTTCAGAGTAATTAACCTCTCCTCTAAGTGTTCAGAGTAATTAACCTCTCCTCTAAGTTTTCAGAGTAAGTAACCTCTCCTCTAAGTGTTCAGGGTAATTAACCTCTCCTCTAAGTGTCTAGAGTAATTAACCTCTCCTCTAAGTGTCTAGAGTAATTAACCTCTCCTCTAAGTGTCCGGTAAGTAACCTCTCCTCTAAGTGTTCAGAGTAATTAACCTCTCCTCTAAGTGTCCAGAGTAATTAACCTCTCCTCTAAGTGTCCGGAGTAAGTAACCTCTCCTCTAATTGTTCACAGGAAGTAACCTCTCCTCTAAGTCTTCGGGGTAATTAACCTCTCCTCTAAGTGTTCAGAGTGAGTAACCTCTCCGCTAAGTGTCCGGAGTAAGTAATCTCTCCTCTAATTGTTCACAGGAAGTAACCTCTCCTCTAAGTCTTCGGGGTAATTAACCTCTCCTCTAAGTGTTCAGAGTGAGTAATCTCTCCGCTAAGTGTCCGGAGTAAGTAATCTCTCCTCTAAGTGTTCAGAGTAATTAACCTCTCTTCTAAGTGTTCAGAGTAATTAACCTCTCCTCTAAGTGTTCAGAGTAAGTAACTACTCCTCTAAGTGTTCAGAGTAATTAACCTCTCCTCTAAGTGTCTGGAGTAATTAACCTCTCCTCTAAGTGTTCAGAGTAATTAACCTCTCATCTAAGTGTCCGGAGTAAGACGTGTGTCGTGTTCACAACTACTGTAAGTGTGTGTCCCAAATGGCTCCCTATTACCTGCAGTACATACTGTATATAAGGAATAGGGTGCTTTTTTGGGACCCAGACGTTGCTGAAGCAGGTTGATTTGATGCATCCCATAGTATTGACTCACACTATTTGCGATAGTTTATACTATAGAGACCCTTTGTCAGCACAGACACAATACCCCATGTAATATGTTTAGCCTTAGTGTGTGAGACGTGTCTTTGTTGACCTGATTAGGGGAGGTGCTGGCTAGCAGAGTAGAACACCTGGTTAGAGGAGGTGCTGGCTAGCAGAGTAGAACACCTGGTTAGGGGAGGTGCTGGCTAGCAGAGTAGAACACCTGGTTAGGGGAGGTGCTGGCTAGCAGAGTAGAACACCTGGTTAGGGGAGGTGCTGGCTAGCAGAGTAGAACACCTGGTTAGGGGAGGTGCTGGCTAGCAGAGTAGAACACCTGGTTAGGGGAGGTGCTGGCTAGCAGAGTAGAACACCTGGTTAGGGGAGGTGCTGGCTAGCAGAGTAGAACACCTGGTTAGGGGAGGTGCTGGCTAGCAGAGTAGAACACCTGGTTAGGGAGGTGCTGGCTAGCAGAGTAGAACACCTGGTTAGGGGAGGTGCTGGCTAGCAGAGTAGAACACCTGTGCTTAGCAGAGTAGAACACCTGGTTAGGGGAGGTGCTGGATAGCAGAGTAGAACACCTGGTTAGAGGAGGTGCTGGCTAGCAGAGTAGAACACCTGGTTAGGGGAGGTGCTGGCTAGCAGAGTAGAACACCTGGTTAGGGGAGGTGCTGGCTAGCAGAGTAGAACACCTGGTTAGGGAGGTGCTGGCTAGCAGAGTAGAACACCTGGTTAGGGGAGGTGCTGGCTAGCAGAGTAGAACACCTGGTTAGGGGAGGTGCTGGCTAGCAGAGTAGAACACCTGGTTAGGGGGAGGTGCTGGCTAGCAGAGTAGAACACCTGGTTAGGGGAGGTGCTGGCTAGCAGAGTAGAACACCTGGTTAGGGGAGGTGCTGGCTAGCAGAGTAGAACACCTGGTTAGGGGAGGTGCTGGCTAGCAGAGTAGAACACCTGGTTAGGGGAGGTGCTGGCTAGCAGTAGAACACCTGGTTAGGGGAGGTGCTGGCTAGCAGAGTAGAACACCTGGTTAGGGGAGGTGCTGGCTAGCAGAGTAGAACACCTGGTTAGGGGAGGTGCTGGCTAGCAGAGTAGAACACCTGGTTAGGGGAGGTGCTGGCTAGCAGAGTAGAACACCTGGTTAGGGGAGGTGCTGGCTAGCAGAACAGTAGAACACCTGGTTAGGGGAGGTGCTGGCTAGCAGAGTAGAACACCTGGTTAGGGGAGGTGCTGGCTAGCAGAGTAGAACACCTGGTTAGAGGAGGTGCTGGCTAGCAGAGTAGAACACCTGGTTAGGGGAGGTGCTGGCTAGCAGAGTAGAACACCTGGTTAGGGGAGGTGCTGGCTAGCAGAGTAGAACACCTGGTTAGGGGAGGTGCTGGCTAGCAGAGTAGAACACCTGGTTAGGGAGGTGCTGGCTAGCAGAGTAGAACACCTGGTTAGGGGAGGTGCTGGCTAGCAGAGTAGAACACCTGGTTAGGGGAGGTGCTGGCTAGCAGAGTAGAACACCTGGTTAGGGGAGGTACTGGCTAGCAGAGTAGAACACCTGGTTAGGGAAGGTGCTGGCTAGCAGAGTAGAACACCTGGTTAGAGGAGGTGCTGGCTAGCAGAGTAGAACACCTGGTTAGGGGAGGTGCTGGCTAGCAGAGTAGAACACCTGGTTAGGGGAGGTGCTGGCTAGCAGAGTAGAACACCTGGTTAGGGGAGGTGCTGGGCTAGCTGAGTAGAACACCTGGTTAGAGGAGGTGCTGGCTAGCAGAGTAGAACACCTGGTTAGGGGAGGTGCTGGCTAGCAGAGTAGAACACCTGGTTAGAGGAGGTACTGGCTAGCAGAGTAGAACACCTGGTTAGGGAGGTGCTGGCTAGCAGAGTAGAACACTTCCTAGAAAAGAAGAGCCTCACACTCTGTTGAATCTACCAGAAGGAGAAGATATTTCTAGTTTGGAGTAGAAGTCCACTTTCTCTCACTCTTACTCACTCTCTCTCCCCTCCTTTCCCTCTCGATGTCTCTCTCCCTCACTCTCTCTCCCCTTCTATCCCTCTCTCCCTCACTCTCTCTCCCCTTCTATCCCTCTCGATGTCTCTCTCCCTCTCTCTCCCCTTCTATCCCTCTCGATGTCTCTCTCCCTCACTCTCTCTCCCCTTCTATCCCTCTCTCCCTCACTCTCTCTCCCCTTCTATCCCTCTCGATGTCTCTCTCCCTCACTCTCTCTCCCCTTCTATCCCTCTCTCCCTCACTCTCTCTCCCCTTCTATCCCTCTCGATGTCTCTCTCCCTCACTCTCTCTCCCCTTCTATCCCTCTCGATGTCTCTCTCCCTCACTCTCCCCTTCTATCCCTCTCGATGTCTCTCTCTGAATAAAACGGAATTAAACCAAATGAAAACATTTATTGAACTGTGTAGGAAATCAGCTAAATGTATTGAACGTATTAGAGAACTCATTGATTTGACCAAGTAAACTATAAGACAAGCAAAATGTATCAGTGATTCGTATTTCCCTGCAACTTTCTGAAATGGCACAGGAATGCCCCTGTGTGTGTGTGTGTGTGTGTGTGTGTGTGTGTGTGTGTGTGTGTGTGTGTGTGTGTGTGTGTGTGTGTGTGTGTGTGTGTGTGTGTGTGTGTGTGTGTGTGTGTGTGTGTGTGTGTGTATGTGTATGTGTATGTGTGTGTGTGTCATTTTCATCGGGTCTCAGGGAGGACTTTAGCAGTACGTACGGTCTGACTGGTCTGTGGTATAAACACAGGGCTGTGCCAGATCCAGTGAACTACTACAGGAAGTCTGAATCACAGAGGAGGGCACGTCTAACTGTTTTCCTGTTGTTTTCCAGCATTAGGTACATCTCTGTCACTGCTACAGGTGCAACATTATAGTCCCTGTCATTAAATTACAGAATAATTTTTATATTTATTAGAATGAGTTGTTTAGACCAACGTAAAACAACAATGACAATAAACAGAAAGAAGTGTCGTTATCCAACCAACAACAGCCTTCATCAGTTGTCTACAACGTTTACAGCCTGCTGTATGGAGAGTTTACAGCCTGCTGTATGGAGAGTTTACAGGCTGCTGTATGGACTGCCTGCTGTATGGAGAGTTTACAGGCTGCTGTATGGACTGCCTGCTGTATGGACAGTTTACAGCCTGCTGTATGGACAGCCTGCTGTATGGACAGTTTACAGCCTGCTGTATGGACAGTTTACAGCCTGCTGTATGGACAGTTTACAGCCTGCTGTATGGAGAGTTTACAGGCTGCTGTATGGACAGTTTACAGCCTGCTGTATGGACTGCCTGCTGTATGGGCAGTTTACAGCCTGCTGTATGGACAGTTTACAGCCTGCTGTATGGACTGCCTGCTGTATGGACAGTTTACAGCCTGCTGTATGGGCAGTTTACAGCCTGCTGTATGGACAGTTTACTGCCTGCTGTATGGACAGTTTACTGCCTGCTGTATGGACAGTTTACAGCCTGCTGTATGGACAGTTTACTGCCTGCTGTATGGACAGTTTACAGCCTGCTGTATGGACAGTTTACAGCCTGCTGTATGGACAGTTTACTGCCTGCTGTATGGACAGTTTACAGCCTGCTGTATGGACAGTTTACAGCCTGCTGTATGGACAGTTTACAGCCTGCTGTATGGACAGTTTACAGCCTGCTGTATGGACAGTTTACAGCCTGCTGTATGGATAGTTTACAGCCTGCTGTATGGGACAGTTTACAGCCTGCTGTATGGACAGTTTACTGCCTGCTGTATGGACAGTTTACAGCCTGCTGTATGGGCAGTTTACAGGCTGCTGTGTGGACAGTTTACAGCCTGCTGTATGGAGAGTTTACAGCCTGCTGTATGGACAGTTTACAGCCTGCTGTATGGACAGTTTACAGCCTGCTGTATGGACTGTCTGCTGTATGGACAGTTTACAGCCTGCTGTATGGACAGTTTACAGCCTGCTGTATGGACAGTTTACAGCCTGCTGTATGGACAGTTTACAGCCTGCTGTATGGACAGTTTACAGCCTGCTGTATGGACAGTTTACAGGCTGCTGTATGGACTGTCTGCTGTATGGACAGTTTACAGGCTGCTGTATGGACTGTCTGCTGTATGGGCAGTTTACAGCCTGCTGTATGGACAGTTTACAGCCTGCTGTATGGGCAGTTTACAGCCTGCTGTATGGAGAGTTTACAGCCTGCTGTATGGACTGCCTGCTGTATGGACAGTTTACAGCCTGCTGTATGGACAGTTTACAGCCTGCTGTATGGACAGTTTACAGCCTGCTGTATGGACAGTTTACAGCCTGCTGTATGGGCAGTTTACAGCCTGCTGTATGGACAGTTTACAGCCTGCTGTATGGAGAGTTTACAGCCTGCTGTGTGGACAGTTTACAGCCTGCTGTGTGGACAGTTTACAGCCTGCTGTGTGGACAGTTTACAGCCTGCTGTGTGGACAGTTTACAGCCTGCTGTATGGACAGTTTACAGCCTGCTGTATGGACAGCCTGCTGTATGGACTGTCTGCTGTATGGACAGTTTACAGCCTGCTGTGTGGACAGTTTACAGCCTGCTGTATGGGCAGTTTACAGCCTGCTGTATGGACTGTTTACAGCCTGCTGTATGGACTGTTTACAGCCTGCTGTATGGACTGTTTACAGCCTGCTGTATGGACAGTTTACCGGCTGCTGTATGGACAGGACAAGTAGTAGATTTCCCATGATTGCCTTCTGAATAGGTTTATTAGCAGGTTATCTTGTGTTGTGCGGTAAGATTTCACATCTATCTGAATAGGTTTGTTTGCATAGTACCTTATCAGTGTGTTGTAGAGTAAGGTTACCCATGAATGGGTGTGTTTGCAGACATCTTAAGTTAGACACAGTAAGACGATTTTTTCACTCTTATCTGAATGGGTGTGTTTGTAAGCCCAATAAGTAGCTTACCCACCACTATCTACACTAGCCATCTATCTGAATGTGTGTGTTAGCAGTAGCTAAGTAGTTTACCCACCACTATCTACACTAGCCATCTATCTGAATGTGTGTGTTAGCAGTAGCTAAGTAGCTTAGCCTTATCTACAGTTAGGCTAGTGGGTGTGTTAGCAGTAGCTTTACCTTATCTACAGTTAGGCTAGTGGGTGTGTTAGCAGTAGCTTTTACCTTATCTACAGTTAGGCTAGTGGGTGTGTTAGCAGTAGCTTTACCTTATCTACAGTTAGGCTAGTGGGTGTGTTAGCAGTAGCTTTACCTTATCTACAGTTAGGCTAGTGTGTGTGTTAGCAGTAGCTTTACCTTATCTACAGTTAGGCTAGTGAGTGTGTTAGCAGTAGTTTCAGTGAATAGTAGTTCCCATCCCGAATGGGTTTACAGTGAATAGTAGCTTTCCCATCACTACTGTGAATGGGTTTATTTGCAGAATAGTAGCTTTCCCACCCTGGCTACTGTGAACTGCTGTTAGCAGAATAGTAGCTTTCCCACCCCGTCTACTGTGAACTGGTGTTATCAGAATAGTAGCTTTCCCACCCGTCCGTCTGGTGTTATCAGTGAACTGCTGTTAGCAGAATAGTAGCTTTCCCACCCCGTCTACTGTGAACTGGTGTTATCAGAATAGTAGCTTTCCCACCTCGTCTACTGTGAACTGCTGTTAGCAGAATAGTAGCTTTCCCACCCCGTCTACTGTGAACTGGTGTTATCAGAATAGTAGCTTTCCCACCCCGTCTACTGTGAACTGCTGTTAGCAGAATAGTAGCTTTCCCACCCCGTCTACTGTGAACTGCTGTTAGCAGAATAGTAGCTTTCCCACCTCGTCTACTGTGAACGGGTGTTATCAGAATAGCTTAAGTCATACAGCAAGAAGGTTTCCCATGTCTGAATAGCTGTGTTAGCAGTAATTAACTTTCCTACCGCTGTCTGTCTGTCTGTCTGTCTGTAGGCAGTCTGTCTGTCTGTCTGCAGTCTACCTGAGAGGACCTGGCCTGGGCCCACAGAACATAACCTATATCTAATCCTCCTGTCTGCCTGCATGGCTCTGCAGGAATGTTGACTTTTCTAACAACATGCCACTGTGGAATTGTCATCTAATTCCAGACAGCATTCCTGCCTCCATAGCTGCCTCCATCGCTCTGCGATGATGCATCTACTACTCGGGATATGTATGCTGCCTGTAATGACAAGGGGTGTGAAGATAAGTGGATTATGGTTTGTGTTAGCGCTAAACTAGGCTAGCAGGACCTACAGTAAGTGGATATTATTTGTGTTGCTAGGCTAGCAGGACCTACGTGGAATGTAGTTTGTGTTAGCGGCGCTCTGCTAGGCAAGGCTAGGCTATCTGGACCTAAGTTGAATATGGTTTGTGTTAGGCTAAACTACATGGTTTGTGTTAGGCTAAGCTAGGCTAGCTGGACCTAAGCGGAATGTGATTTGTGTTAGCCTAGGCTACGTAGCTGGGCCTTGGTGGAATATGGTTTGAGTTAGGCTAGTTTAAGCTAGGCTAGCTAGACCTAAGTAGAAAGTGATTTGTGTTAGCGCTGGGCTAGGTAAGGCCAGAGAGGAAGAGGTTGAAGCGAGAAGGTTTACTCAATGAGAGTGTCGAATTTGGTCAACAAAAAATGTAATTGCTAGTTTGCAACGTAATGTTTATTTGATCTAATAGATGTTACGTAATGGTTTGGTTGTTACGGGTGCACTGATATAAGTGGACGCATGTGGTATTTCTCAAACTTTGAAAAAAATAACTCGATATCGGAGTTGTGCTTGCTGTTCACACGCGTATCCAACCTCTCATTGGCTAGAATGGTTCCACCTGATTTTGCCTCCTTCCTCCTGCCTTCCATTTTGGAAGACATGTATTTCTATTGTTACAGCGGTCACTCGGCTATCTTGTCAATATAATAGATTATCTTTGGTAAGGCTAGGCAAACTGGGCCTTTCTAAATGGAATATGGTTCAAATAAATGTTATGCTAGGCTAGCTAGCTAGCTGGGCCTTCTTGGAGCCCTGGTAAGAGTAGGATGCATTTCCCCCACTAATGATTACGGTTAGGATTGGGAAGCTGAAGCTGATGGTAGATCTGTGCGTAGGGGAAACCCCTGTGTGCTCTGATGTGGCCTGATTTGGTCTGAGAGGAGACTGGATGAGGTGAAGGGTTAGTGTGACTAAAGCCAGACAATTCATCTGGATGAATCAGCAAATCCCGCCATCCCAACTACGCACGCAGATTTAGTCTAGTCTTAGTCCTTTTGTCTTAAATATCCTTATGTCTTAGGCACATTTTTGTCTCCTGAATAATGATTTACTCTAGTTATTGTCAAAATGACGAAAACAGTGGGGACATTTTAGTCAACTAAATGCCTTGTCTTTTGTCTTTCTTTCTCTGTCGGTCTGTCCTTGACTGTCTGTCGGTCTGTCCTTGACTGTCTGTCTGCCCTTAACTGTCTGTCGGTCTTTCCGAATCGAATCCAAAGTCTCCTGTGCTCGAGTCGATGCCTGAGTTATAAATGGTTGAGTCACGAGTCCCTATGGCTGAAGTCCAAGTCCCAGTGCTCGAGTCCTGGTCCAAGTGCTCAAGTCTGAGTCAGTGGGTCCCCATTAACTCAAAATAAAGTTATTTACCCAGTCAGATATAGAGGAGTTATTAACCCAGTCAGATATAGAGGAGTTATTAACCCAGTCAGATATAGAGGAGTTATTAACCCAGTCAGATATAGAGGAGTTATTAACCCAGTCAGATATAGAGGAGTTATTAACCCAGTCAGATATAGAGGAGTTATTAACCCAGTCAGAGGAGTTATTAACCCAGTCAGATATAGTGTTACCATGGCTACACTCAGTAGGCTACTGGTAATGTTACCATGGCTACACTCAGTAGGCTACTGGTAATGTTACCATGGCTACACTCAGTAGGCTACTGGTAATGTTACCATGGCTACACTCAGTAGGCTACTGGTAATGTTACCATGGCTACACTCAGTAGGCTACTGGTAATGTTACCATGGCTACACTCAGTAGGCTACTGGTAATGTTACCATGGCTACACTCAGTAGGCTACTGGTAATGTTACCATGGCTACACTCAGTAGGCTACTGGTAATGTTACCATGGCTACACTCAGTAGGCTACTGGTAATGTTACCATGGCTACACTCAGTAGGCTACTGGTAATGTTTCCATGGCTACACTCAGTAGGCTACTGGTAATGTTACCATGGCTACACTCAGTAGGCTACTGGTAATGTTTCCAAGGCTACACTCAGTAGGCTACTGGTAATGTTACCATGGCTACACTCAGTAGGCTACTGGTAATGTTACCATGGCTACACTCAGTAGGCTACTGGTAATGTTTCCAAGGCCAAGTTGTAAAACTTTCTCGAACGTTGTAGATAGAAATTCCTTGAATAGAGCCGTTGTTATTCCTTATTCAACATGTCAGATCGGCATGTTTATTCTTCATAGCATATTTCTATCTAAACGTTGCGTCCAACTGAACACACCCCAGGTTGTTAGCTATAGCTAGTTAATGAGGTAACATGACTGAACAAGGTTTTAGCCTAAAGAAATGAACTATAGAAAGAAAGAAAAACGTAGCGGCGGCTCGAATCAAGACGTTTTCTCTGAGGAAAAGAAGGAGACTTGGCTACGTTGGCTAAGGATCCTGTATATGAAAATGCAGAGGGAAAACTGGGAGGGCTAGACTAGACTATAATTTCAGACAGCCTACTTTTCTATAACCTATTCAAGGGAGAGAAAAACATAGCTAGATTGTTGTTTTACTATTAAACTCAATGCTGCTATTGTTTTTAATTTCCTGAAGCAGCTCAGACAAAGGGTAGCTAACTAGAAGGCTGGTGATGACTAGTTATTAGCTAAAAGGTGAACTAAGAAAGTCGCCTGCGAGATGGGTATAATCGGAGGCGGAGCCAGTCTGCCTGTCTTCCCACACTCATCTCTTTCTCCCTGCAGCTCACCAGCTGAGTCTGTGTGTGCTGGGTTTGATGCATCCTTCCCACTGCTGAACTATAGCTGCGCTTTGCATCTGTCCTGATAATATTAATTGTGCTTATTACTAAAAAGCTTTCAATCTTTTCAAAAACTGTTATCCAGTCCACTTAGTAATTACATTTTAGTCACAAAGATAATTCTGTCTTGTTTTAGTGAACTGAAATGAAAAATCATTTTTGTAAAAATGTTCTTGGACTATTTTCTCTGTTATAGTCTCATCAATTGCCACTGAAAAATAGGTGTTTGATAAATATTTGGCCTCCTAGATCCTGTCCTCCTAGCTCCTGTCCTCCTAGCTCCTGTCCTCCTAGCTCCTGTCCTCCTAGCTCCTGTCCTCCTAGCTCCTGGCCTCCTAGCTCCTGGCCTGCTAGCTCCTGGCCTCCTAGCTCCTGGCCTCCTAGCTCCTGTCCTCCTAGCTCCTGGCCTCCTAGCTCCTGGCCTCCTAGCTCCTGGCCTCCTAGCCTCCTAGCTCATGTCCTCCTAGCTCCTGGCCTCCTAGCTCCTGGCCTCCTAGCTCCTGGCCTCCTAGCTCCTGTCCTCCTAGCTCCTGGCCTCCTAGCTCCTGGCCTCCTAGCTCCTGGCCTCCTAGCCTCCTAGCTCATGTCCTCCTAGCTCCTGGCCTCCTGTCCTCCTAGCTCCTGGCCTCCTAGCTCCCGGCCTCCTAGCTCCTGGCCTCCTGTCCTCCTAGCTCCTAGCCTCCTAGCTCCTGGCCTCCTAGCTCCTGTCCTCCTAGCTCCTGTCCTCCTAGCTCCTGGCCTCCTAGCTCCTGGCCTCCTAGCTCCTGTCCTCCTAGCTCCTGTCCTCCTAGCTCCTGTCCTCCTAGCTCCTGGCCTCCTAGCTCCTGGCCTCCTAGCTCCTGGCCTCCTAGCTCCTGTCCTCCTAGCTCCTGGCCTCCTAGCTCCTGGCCTCCTAGCTCCTGGCCTCCTAGCCTCCTAGCTCATGTCCTCCTAGCTCCTGGCCTCCTGTCCTCCTAGCTCCTGGCCTCCTGGACTTTAAGTGAACAGAGAGACGTCTTTGTACCTTTAACTCAATTTTGCAGTTGTGATGCAAACCGTGAGCCTGCTGAACAAACTTCCCATTCTGTACATTGATTGTGTCTCCTGCCAACTGGTCCACGATGACGTCTGTTAGGCCCAGTGACTCATCTAGCTACCTGCCTTCTCTCTCTCTCTCTGTGTGTGTGTGTGTGTGTGTGTGTGTGTGTGTGTGTGTGTGTGTGCGCGCGCCGCAGCGAAACCTAGATGCCGCTTAAAAGCCATGGATTAACGCAAGCCAGGGGTTATGTGAAAGTATGCTGCTTGGGTAGGAGGGTGTATGTGTACACTCACTGACTGTGTGTGGTTGTGTGTGCGCACAGTGTCTCCCCTTACAGGTACAGTTAGTATTTCACCTTTAACCTTTAACCTCTCCCCTTACAGGTACAGTTAGTATTTAACCTTTAACCTTTAACCTCTCCCCTTACAGGTACAGTTAGTATTTCACCTTTAACCTTTAACCTCTCCCCTTACAGGTACTGTTAGTATTTGACCTTTAACCCCTAACCTCTCGCCTTACAGGTACAGTTAGTATTTCACCTTTAACCTTTAACCTCTCCCCTTACATGTACTGTTAGTATTTGACATTTAACCTCTCCCCTTACAGATACAGTTACTATTTGACCTTTAACCCCTAACCTCTCCCCTTACAGGTACAGTTAATCTTTGACCTATAACCCCTAACCTCTCCCATTACAGGTACTGTTAGTATTTGACCTTTAACCTCCAACCTCTCCCCTTACAGGTACTGTTAGTATTTGCCAAAGAGGACAGCCAGAATAATGGGTTCTGCTGGGCGTGTGAGAAGGCCAACTTCAGGTGTAACGTGGCGAGGACGCCAGAGGCAGCGCTGGAGTGTTTCCAGGAAAAGCACCACGACCTCGTCATCATCGACCACAGACATTCCAGATACTTCGACGCTGAATCACTATGCCGGTACGTTATATCAGTAGGTTAGGTATATGCTGGTACGTTATATCAGTAGGTTAGGTATATGCTGGTACGTTATATCAGTAGGTTAGGTATATGCTGGTACGTTATATCAGTAGGTTAGGTATATGCTGGTACGTTATATCAGTAGGTTAGGTATATGCTGGTACGTTATATCAGTAGGTTAGGTATATGCTGGTTATACAGTAGGTTTATATCAGTAGGTTAGGTATATGCTGGTACATTACGTTATATCAGTAGGTTAGGTATATGCTG
>NW_024608055.1:0-2500 GCF_018296145.1 Oncorhynchus tshawytscha
TGGTGGTGGTGTGGGCTACTGTGGTGGTGGTTCAAACATACATTTTCAAAAGATGAAGGTTTCTTATTCCATTCAATTCTAATCCTAATCCAACCTAATATATTTCTCCCATTACATTCTAAACATGCAACATTTTAAATGCTCCAACACCATTAGATTATCAACCTCCTCCTCTAACAAACATAGTCAATACCCCTTACACCCCTTACAGCAAACAACAATATAACATTCTACCATTTTACTGCACTACTTTAACTCCCCTTTAATATTTCACAATGTTTTCAACCTTTAACATGTTACATATTTAACCTTGAATTTTCACTTCAATAAACCTCAGTCACAATTAATTTATTCTCATTTTTCTTATTTTCTTTAATCAATGTCAAATCTCTTATCAATGTTCTCTCCATGTGTAAGTGAAAGGGGAAGCTCTTCATGAGTATGAGTGTATGCAAGTGGGGCCTTCCTACCTTTGCACTCTGTCACTTTAATGTCACAGAAAACAGTATAGAACTCAACAGGTATATAGTGGTCCCTATATAGTGGTCCCTATATCTATAACTCAACAGGTGGTCCCTATTTAGCGGTGCCTATATCTATAACTCAACAGAGCTTTATTGAATCTTTCCTTCCTCTTGTGATGGGACATTGGGACTTCAGTCCAGCCTACTCCATCATCATCATCATCATCATCATCAAATTCTTCATCCTCCAGCGACAAAATCTGCAGAGGGGCCGTCAGGTTGTCCAGTGGTCTCAGCTTCCTGGAAGTTGAGTATGGACGCATGGCGTCCAGCATGGCTCTGTACAGCTGCACAGAGGAAGGGTCTTCCATCAGGAGAGAATCTGGGGTCACCCCCCCTCTCAGTTGGTCCACAAGCTGGTGCACCAGAGTTCCCTTGTACAGCCTAGACTCCAATAGGGAAACAACAGAGGGTTGAATTAGCTGTGTTGCTGCTGGGCTAGAATACAATGTAAAGGAATACCACTGGTCTACTCTAGAGGTTAGAGGTTAGGGTTGTTTTAGGAAGGGACACCTTACCAGGCACACTGAGGCTCAGGTAGAGGGAGACACAGAAGTTGATTCAGGTCAAGGCCATCCCTCATGCAACGATTCCATTGGCTAAAGACGTGGGCCACACCCAGGTCTGGACTCATAGCAGGTCTCTGAATCAGCCCTCTCATCCTCTCCAACATTGGTTCCTCCTCTATAAACCATGATACACAAGAAGGGGAGGAGTCATTGGCTGCACTTCACACACTTTATTTATAAATTCCAAGTTGTGTGTGGCTGTGTGTGTGTTTTCATTCATATTCTGGTCCATACCTCTCTGGCTCTTCCTCTGTCTGCAGAGCTCTCCGAACACAAGTCCTAGTAGCAGGGCCTGCAGGAGAGGAAGGTCTGGTCGGGGATGGGCGTGCCTCAGCCAGTAGTAGGTAACAGCCACAGGAAGTCCCAGATGAGGTGGGACACCATTCAAAGTGGACTGGGACACACCAAGGGTCTCCAAAAATACCTCAAGCCGCTTAAAATATGGAGTCTAAGAAACAGAACAAGAGAATGAGAATCAATTTCAGAATCAACAGCAGTATGTTTATATTATACTGTATACTACATCACATGTATACATACCTGATATACTGTATACTATATCAGTCTACATACCTGATATACTGTATTATGTCATTACATACCTGATATACTGTATACTATATCACATGTATACATACCTGATATACTGTATACTATATCACGTCTACATACCTGATATACTGTATACTATATCACGTCTACATACCTGATATACTGTATACTATATCACATGTATACATACCTGATATACTGTATGCTATATCACATATATATGTAGCAGTGTGATGTTGTTCCCCTAGATGATGCACCAAGTTGCACACTAGGACCAGTTCAAATAGGCCAGGTCCAGAGGGAATGTTAATCATTTGATAATAATAATAATAATTCAATGTGTTTTTTACATTTATTTACAGCTGCATAGCTAATGTTTTTCTTTGGTGTACAAACACTTTTTCATATCAATATTGTACATACATGTGATTGTAAAAGTTTTGTATATTTTGGTTTGGTCCATCGCAGGTTATCTGTATTTCCATACTCCCTTATTGTTCTCTTTTGCCTGACCTTCGGCTAGCGAGGTATGTTGTCCTTGGCTCCCAAATTGTTCAATATAAAACCGTGGTAATGTTACACAATGTACTGTTATGCAACCATAAGTTTGTTACAATGTGGACAATATAAAGATTTATATTAACAAGTTTCACCCAGCTCGCTAACTAGGGTACCTACAGTATGTTAACTTGTGAGTACTTGGGACAGTGTTTGAGTGAGTGTCCATTTGCTTGCGCAGGTGCCTGAGAGCTAGTACTGCGCCAAGGGCTAACATATTGTGTGTTGTCTCTTCGTGTGCAGGACAAATTAAAATAATTCAACCAGCAGACCTCCAATTGTGGCAGAGTCCTAATT
>NW_024608055.1:7500-46786 GCF_018296145.1 Oncorhynchus tshawytscha
TTTCGTTAAGTTTCCCTTTCAATTCGTCATCTCCCTAATCTATTCATGGTCACTTGCTGAGCAGGTCTAGACTAGTTTATGGGAAATCCTATATGAAAATAATACAGTCAGAAATGGGTTACTACTGTGGTGGTGGTGTGGGCTACCGTGATGGTGGTGTGGGCTACCATGGTGGTGGTGGTATGGGCTACCATGATGGTGGTGTGGGCTACCATGGTGGTGGTGGTGTGGGCTACCATGGTGGTGGTGGTGTGGGCTACCATGGTGTTGGTGTGGGCTACCATGGTGGTGGTGGTGGTGTCGGCTACCATGGTGGTGGTGGTGGTGGTGTGGACGACTGTGGTGGTGGTGTGAACTACAGTGGTGGTGGTGGTGTGTGCTACCATGGTGATGGGTGTGGTGGTGGTGGTGTGGGCTAACCTGTTGGTGGTGGTTGTGTGGGCTACTGTGGTGGTGGTGGTGTAGGATGTTCCGTGGTGGTGGTGGTGTGGGATACCATGGTGGTGGGTTTGGTGGTGGTGGTTGTGTGGGCTACTGTGGTGGTAGTGTGGGCTACTGTGGTGGTGGTGTGGACTACCGTGGTGGTAGTGTGGGCTAACATGGTGGTGGTGTGGGCTACCGTGGTGGTGATGTGGGCTACCATGGTGGTGGTGTGGGCTACCATGGTGGTGGGTTTGGTGGTGGTGGTGGTGTGGGCAACCATGGTGGTGGTGTGGGCTACCGTGGTGGTGATGTGGGCTACCATGGTGGTGGTGTGGGCTACCATGGTGGTGGTGGTGTGGACTACCATGGTGGTGGTGGTGTGGGCTACCATGTTGGTGGTGTGGGCTACCATGGTGGTGATGGTGTGGGCTACCATGGTGGTGGTGGTGTGGGCTACTGTGGTGGTGATGTGGGCTAACATGGTGGTGATGTGGGCTACCATGGTGGTGATTGTGTGGGCTACTAGTTAAATTGCAGGAAGACATGGAGTAACAGGTCAAAGGTTTAAATGTGTATTCAGTTCAAATACAAGAGGGGAGTTCCGGTTTACCAGGTGAATGGAGAAGAAGCTCGTGGACGAAGCTCCTACGTATTAGTTAATTTTTCCAAATATGAACTTTGCGTTCCACTTTCTTACATATCATGTTTGATTGGTGAGTTCGTAAGTTACCTTTTTGATTCAAATGTCACATGACCTGAGGAGCAGAAGACCTGTCAAAAACATGTCAAACAATGTTTAAAATCAATCCTCAGGTTGTTTTTTGTCATAAATAATCAATAATATTTCAACCGGATAAAAGCTTCGTCAATAGAAAAGGAGAAACAAGAAAGGCTCCCGATCACGCGTTGGGCTCATGTCTGGAAATTTCCACCGTTGAAAGTGCTGTATCTCCCTCATTTTTCAGAGTAAAAGCCTGAAACAATGCCTAAAGACTGGCCACGTGTAGAAGAAGCCATAGAGATCGTGAACTGGGTCCTAAGTCTTTGTATGGTGGATAGGCTTTCAATGGTAAAACAGCCTTTCAAAATAATAGTCCTTCCTTGATGGATTTTCTTCAGGTTTTCGCCTGCCATATCTGTTCTGTTATACTCACAGACATTATTTTTAACAGTTTTGGAAACTTTAGTGTTTTCTATCCAAATATATTACATGCATATCCTAGCTTCTGGACCAGAGAAGCAGGCAGATTAATTTGGGCTTTTCATCCAAAATTCAGAATGCTGCCCCCTACCCTAGTGAGGTTCATGTGGATGTAAAGATGCTGGCAAAGGTAATAGCGAGGCGTCTGGAAGTAGTCTCACCAGGACAAGCCCTACCTCAGTCCACCCACCTTGATCCCCTCCCCCAGTATTCTTGCCTGTTTATTTGTTGTGATATCTCTGCAGAATTTTTGTTTTCCAGGACCGAATTGAGGGAGGGTGTGGGACGGGTTGGCTATATGGGGTGATCAGGATAGGTGGTTGGGAGGGAGGGAATCGAGGTGGGTGGACTGAGAGGTAGGGCGGAGAGGTAGGGAAGGGACTAGGGGGGTTGGGTGGATGTGTTGAATGGAGGGAGGGATATGGTCAAATCCTTGATGTACATTCTTTAAAACTTTAATAAAATACACAATTTTTTTTAAATACATGTGGACATGGACTGAAGAGTTTCAGTCACATGACTATCTACATCATTACAATGGATGAGTTTCTCTTTTGTTAAGTTTCTCTTTCCGAGAACCTAACAGGCAAACGCCCTGGTAGAGGAATGTATTATGCAAACTGTTACGCACACCTCTATGAAGAGGGAACGCAACACCCTGCTACAACTAAACTCTCCGTGAAGCGAAAAAGGTATGGACTGTAGGTGCAAGTAAGAATGACAACAAGCAGAATGTGGTACCGTTTACAAGGACTTTATTCCTTTACACGGTAATATGGGGAAAAGGGGCTGGACGGAACCAAAGCAAAGAAAGTAAATCTCAAAGCCCCCCCCTCTCCTATTTTACCTGCCTACCCACTACTTACCTAATTTAGCACCACCTGGTGCCCTAACCAAAATACAAGGGGTGGTCCGCCCAGGTCTTACCTAGTGTGTCTAGACAGCGAATATGCTACGGGTATATGTATGCCCGCGGGCCTCTTGCCTAAGCACTCCCTAGGTGCCTTCCCCTTCCCCCTGGGAACAAATGAAACAGAATATTAAACAATTTTAAACAAACTAAGAAACAAAAGGATGTCAAATAAGCTCTATCTGAGCAACAAACTCACAGAACATACCACTTTCCAACAAAATCAACCTCTATCACAATCAATCCCAGCAATCCCTACCTCCAGCAAAATCCCTACCTCCAGCAAAATCCCTACCTCCAGCAAAATCCCTACCTCCAGCAAAATCCCTACCTCCAGCAAAATCCCTACCTCCAGCAAAATCCCTACCTCCAGCAAAATCCCTACCTCCAGCAAAATCCCTACCTCCAGCAAAATCCCTACCTCCAAAATCCCTACCTCCAGCAAAATCCCAAAATCCCTACCTCCAGCAAAATCCCTACCTCCAGCAAAATCCCTACCTCCAAAAAGAAGAGATCTCCCCCCTGAACAGAACACTGGCTTTTATATAGTGTCAGAAGGAATGGGTAATTGGAGACAGCTGCGTCTTGACGAGGGGGCGGGGTCAGCTCTCCAATTAGCCCTGGAGTCGACCAATCAGCTGCTTGAGGGATTTCAGGAAGCCATTTCCTGAAATAAACACATGCAAATACACAAACTACAACACATAATCTGGGGAATGTAACACAAACACTGGTCATCACACATGATCACTTTGACACTGTCAGGTAACTGACTTACCTTGTCTAGTTTTCTGTTGCATCTTATTTGTGAAGGAAACCTCCACAACTGATAAACTGCTACATACTATTTTAAAAATTTGGGGGTTGGTTGGCAAAGGCCTGTATTTAGTTTAGATGGTGGTGGTGGTGCGGGCTACCATGGTGGTGGTGGTGGTGTGGGCTACCATGGTGGTGGTGGTGGTGTGGGCTACCATGGTGGTGGTGGTGGTGGTAGTGTGGGCTGCCATGGTGGTGGTGGTGGTGTGGGCTACCATGGTGGTGGTGGTGGTGGTGTGGGCTGCCATGGTGGTGGTGGAGTGGGCTGCCATGGTGGTGGTGGTGGTGGTGGTGTGGGCTGCCATGGTGTTGGTGGTGGTGGTGTGGGCTACCATGGTGGTGGTGGTGGTGGTGTGGGCTGCCATGGTGGTGGTGGTGGTGGTGGAGTGGGCTGCCATGGTGGTGGTGGTGGTTTAGGCTACCATGGTGGTGGTGGTGGTGGTGTGGGCTACCATGGTGGTGGTGGTGGTGGTGGTGGAGTGGGCTGCCATGGTGGTGGTGTGGGCTACTATGGTAGTGGTGGTGGTGTGGGCTACCATGGTAGTGGTGGAGGTGTGGGCTACCATGGTGGTGGCGGTATGGGCTACCATGGTGGTGGTTGTGTGGGCTACCGTGGTGGTGGTGGTGTGGGCTACCGTGGTGGTGGTGGTGGTTGTGTGGGCTACCATGGTGGTGGAGGTGTGGGCTACCATGGTGGTGGTGGTGTGGGCTACCATGTTGGTGGAGGTGGTGTGGGCTACCACGGTGGTGGTGGTGTGGGCTACCGTGGTGGTGGTTGTGGTGTGGGCTACCATGGTGGTGGATGTGTGGGCTACCATGGTGGTGGTGGTGTGGGCTACCATGTTGGTGGAGGTTGTGTGGGCTACCACGGTGGTGGTGGTGTGGGCTAACGTATTGGTGGATGTGTGGGCTACCGTGGTGGTGGTGGTGTTGGATATTCCGTGGTGGTGGTGGTGTGGGCTACTGTGGTAGTGGTGTGGGCTACCATGGTGGAGGTGGTGTGGGCTACCATGGTGGTAGTGTGGGCTACCGTGGTGGTGGTGGTGGTGGTGTGGGCTACCGTGGTGGTGGAGGTGGTGTGGGCTACAGTGGTGGTGGTGTGGGCAACCATGGTGGTGGTGGTGTGGGCTAACATGGTGGAGGTGTCGTGGTCTACTGTGGTGGTGGTGTTGCTGGTGTGGGAAATCATGGTGGTGTTGTTGTGAGCTACCATGGTGGTGGAGTTCTGTGCTACCATGGTGGTGGTGGGCTACCATGGTGGTGGAGTTGTGGTCTACTGGGGTGGTGGTGCTGCTGGCTACTGGGGTGGTGGTGCTGTGAGCAACTGTGGTTGTGGTGCTGTGAGCTACTATGTTTGTGGTAGTGTGGGCTACTGTGGTGATGGCGCTGTGGACTACTGTGGTGGTGGTGTGGGCAACTGTGGTGGTGGAGTAGTGGGATACCATGGTGGTGTTGTTGTGGGCTACCATGGTGGTGTTGTTGTGGGCTACAATAGTGGTCTTGTTTTGAGCTACCATTATGGTGTTGGTGTGGGCTACCATGGTGGTAGAGTTGTGGGCTACCATCGTGGTGGAGTAGGGGGCTACCATGGTGGTGGAGTAGTGGGCTACCATGGTGGTGGAGTAGTGGACTACCATGGTGGTGGAGTAGTTGGCTAACATGGTGGTGTTGTGGGCTACCATGGTGGTGGAGTTGTGGGCTACCATGGTGGTGGAGTAGGGGGCTACCATGGTGGTGGAGTAGTGGGCTACCATGGTGGTGGAGTAGTTGGCTAACATGGTGGTGTTGTGGGCTACCATGGTGTTGTTGGTGTGGGCTACTATGGTGGTGGAGTAGGGGCTACCATGGTGGTGGAGTAGTGGACTACCATGGTGGTGGAGTAGTTGGCTAACATGGTGGTGTTGTGGGCTACCATGGTGTTGTTGGTGTGGGCTACTATGGTGGTGGAGTAGTGAGACCCTCGGATGAGTCCACAGTGTCTCCTGACCCCTCCTGTCTCAGCCTCCAGTATTTATGCTGCAGTAGTTTATGTGTCGGGGGCTAGGGTCAGTTTGTTATATCTGGAGTACTTCTCCTGTCCTATTCGGTGTCCTGTGTGAATCTAAGTGTGCGTTCTCTAATTCTCTCCTTCTCTCTCTCGGAGGACCTGAGCCCTAGGACCATGCCCCAGGATTACCTGACATGATGACTCCTTGCTGTCCCCAGTCCACCTGGCCGTGCTGCTGCTCCAGTTTCAACTGTTCTGCCTTCTTATTATTCGAACATGCTGATCATTTATGAACATTTGAACATCTTGGCCATGTTCTGTTATAATCTCCACCCGGCACATCCAGAAGAGGACTGGCCACCCCACATAGACTGGTTCCTCTCTAGGTTTCTTCCTAGGTTTTGGCCTTTCTAGGGAGTTTTTCCTAGCCACCGTGCTTCTACACCTGCATTGCTTGCTGTTTGGGGTTTTAGGCTGGGTTTCTGTACAGCACTTTGAGATATCAGCTGATGTACGGTGGGCTATATAAATAAATTTGATTTGATTTGAGATACCATGATGGTGGTGCTGTGGGCTACCATGGTGGTGGAGTTGTGGGCTACCATGGTGGTGGTGGTGGGCTACCATGGTGGTGGAGTTGTGGTCTACTGTGGTGGTGGTTCTGTGGGCTACCGTGGTGGTGGTGCTGTTAGTTACTATGTTTGTGGTGGTGTGGGCTACTGTGGTTGTGGTGGTGTTGTTGTGAGCTACCATGGTGGTGGAGGTGTGGGCTACCATGATGTTGGTGCTGTGGGCTACCATGGTTCTGGATCTGTGGGCTACCATGGTGGTGGTGGTGTGGTCTACTGTATTGGTGGTGCTGTGGGCTACTGTGGTGCTGGTGCTGTGAGCTACTATGTTTTTGGTGGTGTTGGCTACTGTGGTGGTAGTGTGGGCAACCCCCAACTTACTATCCTGAGACAAGGCTGAGTGTAGCCCACAAAGATCTTCCATACGGCACGAACCCGAGGGGGGGCACCAACCCGGACAGGAAGATCACGTCAGTGACTCAACCCACTCAAGTGACCCACCCCTCCTTTGGACGGCATGGAGAGCACCAGTAAGCCAGTGACTCAGCCCCCTTTATAGGGTTTGAGGCAGAGAATCCCAGTGGAAAGAGGGGAACCGGCCAGGCAGAGACAGCAAGGACGGTTCGTTGCTCCAGTGCCTTTCCGTTCACCTTCCCACTCCTGGGCCAGACTACACTCAATCATATGATCTACTGAAGAGATGAGTCTTCAAAAAAGACTTAAAGGTCGAGACCGAATCTGCGTCTCTGACATGGATAAGCAGACCATTCCATAAAAATTGAGCTCTATAGGAGAAAGCCCTGCCTCCAGCTGTTTGCTTATAAATTCTAGGGTCAGTAAGGAGGCCTGCGTCTTGTGACCGTAGCGTATGTGTAGGTATGTACGGCAGGACGGAATTGGAAAGATAGGTAGGAGCAAGCCTATGTAATGCTTTGTAGTTCAGCAGTAAAACCTTGAAATCAGCCCTTGACAGGAAGCCAGTGTAGAGAGGCTAGCACTGGAGCAATATAATCACAGTTTGGGGTTATAGTCAAGATTCTAGCAGCCGTGTTTAGCACTAACTGAAGTTTATTTAGTGCTTTATCCGGGTATCCAGAAAGTAGAGCATTGCAGTAGTCTAATCTAGATGTGACAAAAGCATGGATTCATAGTTCTTCATCTTTTTTTAACAGAAAGTTTCTGATTGTTGTGTGGGCTACCATGTTGGTGGTGGTGGTGTGGGCTACCATGGTTGTGGTGGTGTGGGCTACCATGGTAGTGGTGGTGTGGGCTACCATGGTGGTGGTGGTGTGGGCTACCATGGTGGTGGTGGTGGTGTGGGCTACTAGTTAAATTGCAGGAAGACATGGAGTAACAGGTCAAAGGTTTAAATGTGTATTCAGTTCAAATACAAGAGGGGAGTTCCGGTTTACCAGGTGAATGGAGAAGAAGCTCGTGGACGAAGCTCCTACGTATTAGTTAATTTTTCCAAATATGAACTTTGCGTTCCACTTTCTTACATATCATGTTTGATTGGTGAGTTCGTAAGTTACCTTTTTGATTCAAATGTCACATGACCTGAGGAGCAGAAGACCTGTCAAAAACATGTCAAACAATGTTTAAAATCAATCCTCAGGTTGTTTTTTGTCATAAATAATCAATAATATTTCAACCGGATAAAAGCTTCGTCAATAGAAAAGGAGAAACAAGAAAGGCTCCCGATCACGCGTTGGGCTCATGTCTGGAAATTTCCACCGTTGAAAGTGCTGTATCTCCCTCATTTTTCAGAGTAAAAGCCTGAAACAATGCCTAAAGACTGGCCACGTGTAGAAGAAGCCATAGAGATCGTGAACTGCGTCCTAAGTCTTTGTATGGTGGATAGGCTTTCAATGGTAAAACAGCCTTTCAAAATAATAGTCCTTCCTTGATGGATTTTCTTCAGGTTTTCGCCTGCCATATCTGTTCTGTTATACTCACAGACATTATTTTTAACAGTTTTGGAAACTTTAGTGTTTTCTATCCAAATATATTACATGCATATCCTAGCTTCTGGACCAGAGAAGCAGGCAGATTAATTTGGGCTTTTCATCCAAAATTCAGAATGCTGCCCCCTACCCTAGTGAGGTTCATGTGGATGTAAAGATGCTGGCAAAGGTAATAGCGAGGCGTCTGGAAGTAGTCTCACCAGGACAAGCCCTACCTCAGTCCACCCACCTTGATCCCCTCCCCCCCAGTATTCTTGCCTGTTTATTTGTTGTGATATCTCTGCAGAATTTTTGTTTTCCAGGACCGAATTGAGGGAGGGTGTGGGACGGGTTGGCTATATGGGGTGATCAGGATAGGTGGTTGGGAGGGAGGGAATCGAGGTGGGTGGACTGAGGTAGGGCGGAGAGGTAGGGAAGGGACTAGGGGGGGGTTGGGTGGATGTGTTGAATGGAGGGAGGGATATGGTCAAATCCTTGATGTACATTCTTTAAAACTTTAATAAAATATACAAAAAAAAATTTTTTAAATACATGTGGACATGGACTGAAGAGTTTCAGTCACATGACTATCTACATCATTACAATGGATGAGTTTCTCTTTTGTTAAGTTTCTCTTTCCGAGAACCTAACAGGCAAACGCCCTGGTAGAGGAATGTATTATGCAAACTGTTACGCACGCCTCTATGAAGAGGGAACGCAACACCCTGCTACAACTAAACTCTCTGTGAAGCGAAAAAGGTATGGACTGTAGGTGCGAGTAAAAATGACAACAGGCAGAATGTGGTACCGTTTACAAGGACTTTATTCCTTTACACGGTAATATGGGGAAAAGGGGCTGGACGGAACCAAAGCAAAGAAAGTAAATCTCAAAGCCCCCCCCCCTCTCCTATTTTACCTGCCTACCCACTACTTACCTAATTTAGCACCACCTGGTGCCCTAACCAAAATACAAGGGGTGGTCCGCCCAGGTCTTACCTAGTGTGTCTAGACAGCGAATATGCTACGGGTATATGTATGCCCGCGGGCCTCTTGCCTAAGCACTCCCTAGGTGCCTTCCCCTTCCCCCCTGGGAACAAATGAAACAGAATATTAAACAATTTTAAACAAACTAAGAAACAAAAGGATGTCAAATAAGCTCTATCTGAGCAACAAACTCACAGAACATACCACTTTCCAACAAAATCAACCTCTATCACAATCAATCCCAGCAATCCCTACCTCAGCAGCAATCCCTACCTCCAGCAAAATCCCTACCTCCAGCAAAATCCCTACCTCCAGCAAAATCCCTACCTCCAGCAAAATCCCTACCTCCAGCAAAATCCCTACCTCCAGCAAAATCCCTACCTCCAGCAAAATCCCTACCTCCAGCAAAATCCCTACCTCCAGCAAAATCCCTACCTCCAGCAAAATCCCTACCTCCAGCAAAATCCCTACCTCCAGCAAAATCCCTACCTCCAGCAAAAAAGAAGAGATCTCCCCCTGAACAGAACACTGGCTTTTATATAGTGTCAGAAGGAATGGGTAATTGGAGACAGCTGCGTCTTGACGAGGGGGCGGGGTCAGCTCTCCAATTAGCCCTGGAGTCGACCAATCAGCTGCTTGAGGGATTTCAGGAAGCCATTTCCTGAAATAAACACATGCAAATACACAAACTACAACACATAATCTGGGGAATGTAACACAAACACTGGTCATCACACATGATCACTTTGACACTGTCAGGTAACTGACTTACCTTGTCTAGTTTTCTGTTGCATCTTATTTGTGAAGGAAACCTCCACAACTGATAAACTGCTACATACTATTTTAAAAAATTTGGGGGTTGGTTGGCAAAGGCCTGTATTTAGTTTAGATGGTGGTGGTGGTGCGGGCTACCATGGTGGTGGTGGTGGTGTGGGCTACCATGGTGGTGGTGGTGGTGTGGGCTACCATGGTGGTGGTGGTGGTGGTAGTGTGGGCTGCCATGGTGGTGGTGGTGGTGTGGGCTACCATGGTGGTGGTGGTGGTGGTGTGGGCTGCCATGGTGGTGGTGGAGTGGGCTGCCATGGTGGTGGTGGTGGTGGTGGTGTGGGCTGCCATGGTGTTGGTGGTGGTGGTGTGGGCTACCATGGTGGTGGTGGTGGTGGTGTGGGCTGCCATGGTGGTGGTGGTGGTGGTGGAGTGGGCTGCCATGGTGGTGGTGGTGGTTTAGGCTACCATGGTGGTGGTGGTGGTGGTGTGGGCTACCATGGTGGTGGTGGTGGTGGTGGTGGAGTGGGCTGCCATGGTGGTGGTGTGGGCTACTATGGTAGTGGTGGTGGTGTGGGCTACCATGGTAGTGGTGGAGGTGTGGGCTACCATGGTGGTGGCGGTATGGGCTACCATGGTGGTGGTTGTGTGGGCTACCGTGGTGGTGGTGGTGTGGGCTACCGTGGTGGTGGTTGTGGTGTGGGCTACCATGGTGGTGGAGGTGTGGGCTACCATGGTGGTGGTGGTGTGGGCTACCATGTTGGTGGAGGTGGTGTGGGCTACCACGGTGGTGGTGGTGTGGGCTACCGTGGTGGTGGTTGTGGTGTGGGCTACCATGGTGGTGGATGTGTGGGCTACCATGGTGGTGGTGGTGTGGCTACCATGTTGGTGGAGGTTGTGTGGGCTACCACGGTGGTGGTGGTGTGGGCTAACGTATTGGTGGATGTGTGGGCTACCGTGGTGGTGGTGGTGTTGGATATTCCGTGGTGGTGGTGGTGTGGGCTACTGTGGTAGTGGTGTGGGCTACCATGGTGGAGGTGGTGTGGGCTACCATGGTGGTAGTGTGGGCCACCGTGGTGGTGGTGGTGGTGGTGTGGGCTACCGTGGTGGTGGAGGTGGTGTGGGCTACAGTGGTGGTGGTGTGGGCAACCATGGTGGTGGTGGTGTGGGCTAACATGGTGGAGGTGTCGTGGTCTACTGTGGTGGTGGTGTTGCTGGTGTGGGAAATCATGGTGGTGTTGTTGTGAGCTACCATGGTGGTGGAGTTCTGTGCTACCATGGTGGTGGTGGGCTACCATGGTGGTGGAGTTGTGGTCTACTGGGGTGGTGGTGCTGCTGGCTACTGGGGTGGTGGTGCTGTGAGCAACTGTGGTTGTGGTGCTGTGAGCTACTATGTTTGTGGTAGTGTGGGCTACTGTGGTGATGGCGCTGTGGACTACTGTGGTGGTGGTGTGGGCAACTGTGGTGGTGGAGTAGTGGGATACCATGGTGGTGTTGTTGTGGGCTACCATGGTGGTGTTGTTGTGGGCTACAATAGTGGTCTTGTTTTGAGCTACCATTATGGTGTTGGTGTGGGCTACCATGGTGGTAGAGTTGTGGGCTACCATCGTGGTGGAGTAGGGGGCTACCATGGTGGTGGAGTAGTGGGCTACCATGGTGGTGGAGTAGTGGACTACCATGGTGGTGGAGTAGTTGGCTAACATGGTGGTGTTGTGGGCTACCATGGTGGTGGAGTTGTGGGCTACCATGGTGGTGGAGTAGGGGGCTACCATGGTGGTGGAGTAGTGGGCTACCATGGTGGTGGAGTAGTTGGCTAACATGGTGGTGTTGTGGGCTACCATGGTGTTGTTGGTGTGGGCTACTATGGTGGTGGTAGGGGCTACCATGGTGGTGGAGTAGTGGACTACCATGGTGGTGGAGTAGTTGGCTAACATGGTGGTGTTGTGGGCTACCATGGTGTTGTTGGTGTGGGCTACTATGGTGGTGGAGTAGTGAGACCCTCGGATGAGTCCACAGTGTCTCCTGACCCCTCCTGTCTCAGCCTCCAGTATTTATGCTGCAGTAGTTTATGTGTCGGGGGGCTAGGGTCAGTTTGTTATATCTGGAGTACTTCTCCTGTCCTATTCGGTGTCCTGTGTGAATCTAAGTGTGCGTTCTCTAATTCTCTCCTTCTCTCTCTCGGAGGACCTGAGCCCTAGGACCATGCCCCAGGATTACCTGACATGATGACTCCTTGCTGTCCCCAGTCCACCTGGCCGTGCTGCTGCTCCAGTTTCAACTGTTCTGCCTTCTTATTATTCGAACATGCTGATCATTTATGAACATTTGAACATCTTGGCCATGTTCTGTTATAATCTCCACCCGGCACATCCAGAAGAGGACTGGCCACCCCACATAGACTGGTTCCTCTCTAGGTTTCTTCCTAGGTTTTGGCCTTTCTAGGGAGTTTTTCCTAGCCACCGTGCTTCTACACCTGCATTGCTTGCTGTTTGGGGTTTTAGGCTGGGTTTCTGTACAGCACTTTGAGATATCAGCTGATGTACGGTGGGCTATATAAATAAATTTGATTTGATTTGAGATACCATGATGGTGGTGCTGTGGGCTACCATGGTGGTGGAGTTGTGGGCTACCATGGTGGTGGTGGTGGGCTACCATGGTGGTGGAGTTGTGGTCTACTGTGGTGGTGGTTCTGTGGGCTACCGTGGTGGTGGTGCTGTTAGTTACTATGTTTGTGGTGGTGTGGGCTACTGTGGTTGTGGTGGTGTTGTTGTGAGCTACCATGGTGGTGGAGGTGTGGGCTACCATGATGTTGGTGCTGTGGGCTACCATGGTTCTGGATCTGTGGGCTACCATGGTGGTGGTGGTGTGGTCTACTGTATTGGTGGTGCTGTGGGCTACTGTGGTGCTGGTGCTGTGAGCTACTATGTTTTTGGTGGTGTTGGCTACTGTGGTGGTAGTGTGGGCAACCCCCAACTTACTATCCTGAGACAAGGCTGAGTGTAGCCCACAAAGATCTTCCATACGGCACGAACCCGAGGGGGGGCACCAACCCGGACAGGAAGATCACGTCAGTGACTCAACCCACTCAAGTGACCCACCCCTCCTTTGGACGGCATGGAGAGCACCAGTAAGCCAGTGACTCAGCCCCCTTTATAGGGTTTGAGGCAGAGAATCCCAGTGGAAAGAGGGGAACCGGCCAGGCAGAGACAGCAAGGACGGTTCGTTGCTCCAGTGCCTTTCCGTTCACCTTCCCACTCCTGGGCCAGACTACACTCAATCATATGATCTACTGAAGAGATGAGTCTTCAAAAAAGACTTAAAGGTCGAGACCGAATCTGCGTCTCTGACATGGATAAGCAGACCATTCCATAAAAATTGAGCTCTATAGGAGAAAGCCCTGCCTCCAGCTGTTTGCTTATAAATTCTAGGGTCAGTAAGGAGGCCTGCGTCTTGTGACCGTAGCGTATGTGTAGGTATGTACGGCAGGACGGAATTGGAAAGATAGGTAGGAGCAAGCCTATGTAATGCTTTGTAGTTCAGCAGTAAAACCTTGAAATCAGCCCTTGACAGGAAGCCAGTGTAGAGAGGCTAGCACTGGAGCAATATAATCACAGTTTGGGGTTATAGTCAAGATTCTAGCAGCCGTGTTTAGCACTAACTGAAGTTTATTTAGTGCTTTATCCGGGTATCCAGAAAGTAGAGCATTGCAGTAGTCTAATCTAGATGTGACAAAAGCATGGATTCATAGTTCTTCATCTTTTTTTAACAGAAAGTTTCTGATTGTTGTGTGGGCTACCATGTTGGTGGTGGTGGTGTGGGCTACCATGGTTGTGGTGGTGTGGGCTACCATGGTAGTGGTGGTGTGGGCTACCATGGTGGTGGTGGTGTGGGCTACCATGGTGGTGGTGGTGGTGTGGGCTACTAGTTAAATTGCAGGAAGACATGGAGTAACAGGTCAAAGGTTTAAATGTGTATTCAGTTCAAATACAAGAGGGGAGTTCCGGTTTACCAGGTGAATGGAGAAGAAGCTCGTGGACGAAGCTCCTACGTATTAGTTAATTTTTCCAAATATGAACTTTGCGTTCCACTTTCTTACATATCATGTTTGATTGGTGAGTTCGTAAGTTACCTTTTTGATTCAAATGTCACATGACCTGAGGAGCAGAAGACCTGTCAAAAACATGTCAAACAATGTTTAAAATCAATCCTCAGGTTGTTTTTTGTCATAAATAATCAATAATATTTCAACCGGATAAAAGCTTCGTCAATAGAAAAGGAGAAACAAGAAAGGCTCCCGATCACGCGTTGGGCTCATGTCTGGAAATTTCCACCGTTGAAAGTGCTGTATCTCCCTCATTTTTCAGAGTAAAAGCCTGAAACAATGCCTAAAGACTGGCCACGTGTAGAAGAAGCCATAGAGATCGTGAACTGCGTCCTAAGTCTTTGTATGGTGGATAGGCTTTCAATGGTAAAACAGCCTTTCAAAATAATAGTCCTTCCTTGATGGATTTTCTTCAGGTTTTCGCCTGCCATATCTGTTCTGTTATACTCACAGACATTATTTTTAACAGTTTTGGAAACTTTAGTGTTTTCTATCCAAATATATTACATGCATATCCTAGCTTCTGGACCAGAGAAGCAGGCAGATTAATTTGGGCTTTTCATCCAAAATTCAGAATGCTGCCCCCTACCCTAGTGAGGTTCATGTGGATGTAAAGATGCTGGCAAAGGTAATAGCGAGGCGTCTGGAAGTAGTCTCACCAGGACAAGCCCTACCTCAGTCCACCCACCTTGATCCCCTCCCCCAGTATTCTTGCCTGTTTATTTGTTGTGATATCTCTGCAGAATTTTTGTTTTCCAGGACCGAATTGAGGGAGGGTGTGGGACGGGTTGGCTATATGGGGTGATCAGGATAGGTGGTTGGGAGGGAGGGAATCGAGGTGGGTGGACTGAGGTAGGGCGGAGAGGTAGGGAAGGGACTAGGGGGGGGTTGGGTGGATGTGTTGAATGGAGGGAGGGATATGGTCAAATCCTTGATGTACATTCTTTAAAACTTTAATAAAATATACAAAAAATTTTTTAAATACATGTGGACATGGACTGAAGAGTTTCAGTCACATGACTATCTACATCATTACAATGGATGAGTTTCTCTTTTGTTAAGTTTCTCTTTCCGAGAACCTAACAGGCAAACGCCCTGGTAGAGGAATGTATTATGCAAACTGTTACGCACGCCTCTATGAAGAGGGAACGCAACACCCTGCTACAACTAAACTCTCTGTGAAGCGAAAAAGGTATGGACTGTAGGTGCAAGTAAGAATGACAACAAGCAGAATGTGGTACCGTTTACAAGGACTTTATTCCTTTACACGGTAATATGGGGAAAAGGGGCTGGACGGAACCAAAGCAAAGAAAGTAAATCTCAAAGCCCCCCTCTCCTATTTTACCTGCCTACCCACTACTTACCTAATTTAGCACCACCTGGTGCCCTAACCAAAATACAAGGGGTGGTCCGCCCAGGTCTTACCTAGTGTGTCTAGACAGCGAATATGCTACGGGTATATGTATGCCCGCGGGCCTCTTGCCTAAGCACTCCCTAGGTGCCTTCCCCTTCCCCCCTGGGAACAAATGAAACAGAATATTAAACAATTTTAAACAAACTAAGAAACAAAAGGATGTCAAATAAGCTCTATCTGAGCAACAAACTCACAGAACATACCACTTTCCAACAAAATCAACCTCTATCACAATCAATCCCTACCTCCAGCAAAATCCCTACCTCCAGCAAAATCCCTACCTCCAGCAAAATCCCTACCTCCAGCAAAATCCCTACCTCCAGCAAAATCCCTACCTCCAGCAAAATCCCTACCTCCAGCAAAATCCCTACCTCCAGCAAAATCCCTACCTCCAGCAAAATCCCTACCTCCAGCAAAATCCCTACCCCTACCTCCAGCAAAATCCCTACCTCCAGCAAAATCCCTACCTCCAAAAAGAAGAGATCTCCCCCCTGAACAGAACACTGGCTTTTATATAGTGTCAGAAGGAATGGGTAATTGGAGACAGCTGCGTCTTGACGAGGGGGCGGGGTCAGCTCTCCAATTAGCCCTGGAGTCGACCAATCAGCTGCTTGAGGGATTTCAGGAAGCCATTTCCTGAAATAAACACATGCAAATACACAAACTACAACACATAATCTGGGGAATGTAACACAAACACTGGTCATCACACATGATCACTTTGACACTGTCAGGTAACTGACTTACCTTGTCTAGTTTTCTGTTGCATCTTATTTGTGAAGGAAACCTCCACAACTGATAAACTGCTACATACTATTTTAAAAAATTTGGGGGTTGGTTGGCAAAGGCCTGTATTTAGTTTAGATGGTGGTGGTGGTGCGGGCTACCATGGTGGTGGTGGTGGTGTGGGCTACCATGGTGGTGGTGGTGGTGTGGGCTACCATGGTGGTGGTGGTGGTGGTAGTGTGGGCTGCCATGGTGGTGGTGGTGGTGTGGGCTACCATGGTGGTGGTGGTGGTGGTGTGGGCTGCCATGGTGGTGGTGGAGTGGGCTGCCATGGTGGTGGTGGTGGTGGTGGTGTGGGCTGCCATGGTGTTGGTGGTGGTGGTGTGGGCTACCATGGTGGTGGTGGTGGTGGTGTGGGCTGCCATGGTGGTGGTGGTGGTGGTGGAGTGGGCTGCCATGGTGGTGGTGGTGGTTTAGGCTACCATGGTGGTGGTGGTGGTGGTGTGGGCTACCATGGTGGTGGTGGTGGTGGTGGTGGAGTGGGCTGCCATGGTGGTGGTGTGGGCTACTATGGTAGTGGTGGTGGTGTGGGCTACCATGGTAGTGGTGGAGGTGTGGGCTACCATGGTGGTGGCGGTATGGGCTACCATGGTGGTGGTGGTGGGCTACCGTGGTGGTGGTGGTGTGGGCTACCGTGGTGGTGGTTGTGGTGTGGGCTACCATGGTGGTGGTGGCTACCATGGTGGTGGTGGTGTGGGCTACCATGTTGGTGGAGGTGGTGGTGGTGGGCTACCGTGGTGGTGGTTGTGGTGTGGGCTACCATGGTGGTGGTACCATGGTGGTGGTGGTGTGGGCTACCATGTTGGTGGAGGTTGGTGGCTACCACGGTGGTGGTGGTGTGGGCTGGGCTACCATGGTGGTGGTGGTGGTGTGGGGTGGTGGTGTGGGCTACCATGGTGGAGGTGGTGTGGGCTACCATGGTGGTAGTGTGGGCTACCGTGGTGGTGGTGGTGGTGGTGTGGGCTACCGTGGTGGTGGAGGTGGTGTGGGCTACCAGTGGTGGTGGTGTGGGCAACCATGGTGGTGGTGGTGTGGGCTAACATGGTGGAGGTGTGGGCTACCATGGTGGTGGTGGCTACCATGGTGGTGTTCTGGCTACCATGGTGGTGGTGGTGGTGGTGTGGGCTACCATGGTGGTGGTGGTGTGTGGGCTGTGACCTATGTTTGTGGTGGTGGGTGCTGTGGCTACCACTGTGGTGGTGGTGGATACCATGGTGGTGGTGTGGGCTACCATGGTGTGTGGTGGTGGGCTACCATGGTGGTGGTGGGCTACCATGGTGGTGGTGGTTGTGGGCTACCATGGTGGTGGTGGGGGCTACCATGGTGGTGGTGGGCTACCATGGTGGTGGTGGTGGCTACCATGGTGGTGGTGGTGGTGTGGGCTACCATGGTGGTGGAGGTGGGGCTACCATGGTGGTGGTGGTGGTGGGCTACCATGGTGGTGGTGGTGGCTACCGTGGTGGTGGTGGTGTGGGCTACCGTGGTGGTGGTTGTGGTGTGGGCTACCATGGTGGTGGAGGTGTGGGCTACCATGGTGGTGGTGGTGTGGGCTACCATGTTGGTGGAGGTGGTGTGGGTGGTGGTGGTGGTGTGGGCTACCGTGGTGGTGGTTGTGGTGTGGGCTACCATGGTGGTGGATGTGTGGGCTACCATGGTGGTGGTGGTGTGGGCTACCATGTTGGTGGAGGTTGGTGGGCTACCACGGTGGTGGTGGTGTGGGCTAACGTATTGGTGGATGTGTGGGCTACCGTGGTGGTGGTGGTGTTGGATATTCCGTGGTGGTGGTGGTGTGGGCTACTGTGGTAGTGGTGTGGGCTACCATGGTGGAGGTGGTGTGGGCTACCATGGTGGTAGTGTGGGCTACCGTGGTGGTGGTGGTGGTGGTGTGGGCTACCGTGGTGGTGGAGGTGGTGTGGGCTACAGTGGTGGTGGTGTGGGCAACCATGGTGGTGGTGGTGTGGGCTAACATGGTGGAGGTGTCGTGGTCTACTGTGGTGGTGGTGTTGCTGGTGTGGGAAATCATGGTGGTGTTGTTGTGAGCTACCATGGTGGTGGAGTTCTGTGCTACCATGGTGGTGGTGGGCTACCATGGTGGTGGAGTTGTGGTCTACTGGGGTGGTGGTGCTGCTGGCTACTGGGGTGGTGGTGCTGTGAGCAACTGTGGTTGTGGTGCTGTGAGCTACTATGTTTGTGGTAGTGTGGGCTACTGTGGTGATGGCGCTGTGGACTACTGTGGTGGTGGTGTGGGCAACTGTGGTGGTGGAGTAGTGGGATACCATGGTGGTGTTGTTGTGGGCTACCATGGTGGTGTTGTTGTGGGCTACAATAGTGGTCTTGTTTTGAGCTACCATTATGGTGTTGGTGTGGGCTACCATGGTGGTAGAGTTGTGGGCTACCATCGTGGTGGAGTAGGGGGCTACCATGGTGGTGGAGTAGTGGGCTACCATGGTGGTGGAGTAGTGGACTACCATGGTGGTGGAGTAGTTGGCTAACATGGTGGTGTTGTGGGCTACCATGGTGGTGGAGTACCATGGTGGTGGAGTAGGGGGTGGGCTACCATGGTGGTGGAGTAGGGGGCTACCATGGTGGTGGAGTAGTGGGCTACCATGGTGGTGGAGTAGTTGGCTAACATGGTGGTGTTGTGGGATACCATGGTGTTGTTGGTGTGGGCTACTATGGTGGTGGAGTAGGGGGCTACCATGGTGGTGGAGTAGTGGACTACCATGGTGGTGGAGTAGTTGGCTAACATGGTGGTGTTGTGGGCTACCATGGTGTTGTTGGTGTGGGCTACTATGGTGGTGGAGTAGTGAGACCCTCGGATGAGTCCACAGTGTCTCCTGACCCCTCCTGTCTCAGCCTCCAGTATTTATGCTGCAGTAGTTTATGTGTCGGGGGGCTAGGGTCAGTTTGTTATATCTGGAGTACTTCTCCTGTCCTATTCGGTGTCCTGTGTGAATCTAAGTGTGCGTTCTCTAATTCTCTCCTTCTCTCTCTCGGAGGACCTGAGCCCTAGGACCATGCCCCAGGATTACCTGACATGATGACTCCTTGCTGTCCCCAGTCCACCTGGCCGTGCTGCTGCTCCAGTTTCAACTGTTCTGCCTTCTTATTATTCGAACATGCTGATCATTTATGAACATTTGAACATCTTGGCCATGTTCTGTTATAATCTCCACCCGGCACATCCAGAAGAGGACTGGCCACCCCACATAGACTGGTTCCTCTCTAGGTTTCTTCCTAGGTTTTGGCCTTTCTAGGGAGTTTTTCCTAGCCACCGTGCTTCTACACCTGCATTGCTTGCTGTTTGGGGTTTTAGGCTGGGTTTCTGTACAGCACTTTGAGATATCAGCTGATGTACGGTGGGCTATATAAATAAATTTGATTTGATTTGAGATACCATGATGGTGGTGCTGTGGGCTACCATGGTGGTGGAGTTGTGGGCTACCATGGTGGTGGTGGTGGGCTACCATGGTGGTGGAGTTGTGGTCTACTGTGGTGGTGGTTCTGTGGGCTACCGTGGTGGTGGTGCTGTTAGTTACTATGTTTGTGGTGGTGTGGGCTACTGTGGTTGTGGTGGTGTTGTTGTGAGCTACCATGGTGGTGGAGGTGTGGGCTACCATGATGTTGGTGCTGTGGGCTACCATGGTTCTGGATCTGTGGGCTACCATGGTGGTGGTGGTGTGGTCTACTGTATTGGTGGTGCTGTGGGCTACTGTGGTGCTGGTGCTGTGAGCTACTATGTTTTTGGTGGTGTTGGCTACTGTGGTGGTAGTGTGGGCAACCCCCAACTTACTATCCTGAGACAAGGCTGAGTGTAGCCCACAAAGATCTTCCATACGGCACGAACCCGAGGGGGGGCACCAACCCGGACAGGAAGATCACGTCAGTGACTCAACCCACTCAAGTGACCCACCCCTCCTTTGGACGGCATGGAGAGCACCAGTAAGCCAGTGACTCAGCCCCCTTTATAGGGTTTGAGGCAGAGAATCCCAGTGGAAAGAGGGGAACCGGCCAGGCAGAGACAGCAAGGACGGTTCGTTGCTCCAGTGCCTTTCCGTTCACCTTCCCACTCCTGGGCCAGACTACACTCAATCATATGATCTACTGAAGAGATGAGTCTTCAAAAAGACTTAAAGGTCGAGACCGAATCTGCGTCTCTGACATGGATAAGCAGACCATTCCATAAAAATTGAGCTCTATAGGAGAAAGCCCTGCCTCCAGCTGTTTGCTTATAAATTCTAGGGTCAGTAAGGAGGCCTGCGTCTTGTGACCGTAGCGTATGTGTAGGTATGTACGGCAGGACGGAATTGGAAAGATAGGTAGGAGCAAGCCTATGTAATGCTTTGTAGTTCAGCAGTAAAACCTTGAAATCAGCCCTTGACAGGAAGCCAGTGTAGAGAGGCTAGCACTGGAGCAATATAATCACAGTTTGGGGTTATAGTCAAGATTCTAGCAGCCGTGTTTAGCACTAACTGAAGTTTATTTAGTGCTTTATCCGGGTATCCAGAAAGTAGAGCATTGCAGTAGTCTAATCTAGATGTGACAAAAGCATGGATTCATAGTTCTTCATCTTTTTTTAACAGAAAGTTTCTGATTGTTGTGTGGGCTACCATGTTGGTGGTGGTGGTGTGGGCTACCATGGTGGTGGTGGTGTGGGCTACCATGGTAGTGGTGGTGTGGGCTACCATGGTGGTGGTGGTGTGGGCTACCATGGTGGTGGTGGTGGTGTGGGCTACTAGTTAAATTGCAGGAAGACATGGAGTAACAGGTCAAAGGTTTAAATGTGTATTCAGTTCAAATACAAGAGGGGAGTTCCGGTTTACCAGGTGAATGGAGAAGAAGCTCGTGGACGAAGCTCCTACGTATTAGTTAATTTTTCCAAATATGAACTTTGCGTTCCACTTTCTTACATATCATGTTTGATTGGTGAGTTCGTAAGTTACCTTTTTGATTCAAATGTCACATGACCTGAGGAGCAGAAGACCTGTCAAAAACATGTCAAACAATGTTTAAAATCAATCCTCAGGTTGTTTTTTGTCATAAATAATCAATAATATTTCAACCGGATAAAAGCTTCGTCAATAGAAAAGGAGAAACAAGAAAGGCTCCCGATCACGCGTTGGGCTCATGTCTGGAAATTTCCACCGTTGAAAGTGCTGTATCTCCCTCATTTTTCAGAGTAAAAGCCTGAAACAATGCCTAAAGACTGGCCACGTGTAGAAGAAGCCATAGAGATCGTGAACTGCGTCCTAAGTCTTTGTATGGTGGATAGGCTTTCAATGGTAAAACAGCCTTTCAAAATAATAGTCCTTCCTTGATGGATTTTCTTCAGGTTTTCGCCTGCCATATCTGTTCTGTTATACTCACAGACATTATTTTTAACAGTTTTGGAAACTTTAGTGTTTTCTATCCAAATATATTACATGCATATCCTAGCTTCTGGACCAGAGAAGCAGGCAGATTAATTTGGGCTTTTCATCCAAAATTCAGAATGCTGCCCCCTACCCTAGTGAGGTTCATGTGGATGTAAAGATGCTGGCAAAGGTAATAGCGAGGCGTCTGGAAGTAGTCTCACCAGGACAAGCCCTACCTCAGTCCACCCACCTTGATCCCCTCCCCCAGTATTCTTGCCTGTTTATTTGTTGTGATATCTCTGCAGAATTTTTGTTTTCCAGGACCGAATTGAGGGAGGGTGTGGGACGGGTTGGCTATATGGGGTGATCAGGATAGGTGGTTGGGAGGGAGGGAATCGAGGTGGGTGGACTGAGGTAGGGCGGAGAGGTAGGGAAGGGACTAGGGGGGGGTTGGGTGGATGTGTTGAATGGAGGGAGGGATATGGTCAAATCCTTGATGTACATTCTTTAAAACTTTAATAAAATATACAAAAAATTTTTTAAATACATGTGGACATGGACTGAAGAGTTTCAGTCACATGACTATCTACATCATTACAATGGATGAGTTTCTCTTTTGTTAAGTTTCTCTTTCCGAGAACCTAACAGGCAAACGCCCTGGTAGAGGAATGTATTATGCAAACTGTTACGCACGCCTCTATGAAGAGGGAACGCAACACCCTGCTACAACTAAACTCTCTGTGAAGCGAAAAAGGTATGGACTGTAGGTGCAAGTAAGAATGACAACAAGCAGAATGTGGTATCGTTTACAAGGACTTTATTCCTTTACACGGTAATATGGGGAAAAGGGGCTGGACGGAACCAAAGCAAAGAAAGTAAATCTCAAAGCCCCCCTCTCCTATTTTACCTGCCTACCCACTACTTACCTAATTTAGCACCACCTGGTGCCCTAACCAAAATACAAGGGGTGGTCCGCCCAGGTCTTACCTAGTGTGCCTAGACAGCGAATATGCTACGGGTATATGTGTGCCCGCGGGCCTCTTGCCTAAGCACTCCCTAGGTGCCTTCCCCTTCCCCCCTGGGAACAAATGAAACAGAATATTAAACAATTTTAAACAAACTAAGAAACAAAAGGATGTCAAATAAGCTCTATCTGAGCAACAAACTCACAGAACATACCACTTTCCAACAAAATCAACCTCTATCACAATCACTCCCAGCAAAATCCCTACCTCCAGCAAAATCCCTACCTCCAGCAAAATCCCTACCTCCAGCAAAATCCCTACCTCCAGCAAAATCCCTACCTCCAGCAAAAACCTCCAGCAAAATCCCTACCTCCAGCAAAATCCCTACCTCCAGCAAAATCCCTACCTCCAGCAAAATCCCTACCTCCAGCAAAATCCCTACCTCCAGCAAAATCCCTACCTCCAAAAAAATCTCCTACCTCCAAAAAGAACAGATCTCCACTGAACAGAACACTGGCTTTTATATAGTGTCAGAAGGAATGGGTAATTGGAGACAGCTGCGTCTTGACGAGGGGGCGGGGTCAGCTCTCCAATTAGCCCTGGAGTCGACCAATCAGCTGCTTGAGGGATTTCAGGAAGCCATTTCCTGAAATAAACACATGCAAATACACAAACTACAACACATAATCTGGGGAATGTAACACAAACACTGGTCATCACACATGATCACTTTGACACTGTCAGGTAACTGACTTACCTTGTCTAGTTTTCTGTTGCATCTTATTTGTGAAGGAAACCTCCACAACTGATAAACTGCTACATACTATTTTAAAAATTTGGGGGTTGGTTGGCAAAGGCCTGTATTTAGTTTAGATGGTGGTGGTGGTGCGGGCTACCATGGTGGTGGTGGTGGTGTGGGCCACCATGGTGGTGGTGGTGGTGTGGGCTACCATGGTGGTGGTGGTGGTGGTAGTGTGGGCTGCCATGGTGGTGGTGGTGGTGTGGGCTACCATGGTGGTGGTGGTGGTGGTGTGGGCTGCCATGGTGGTGGTGGAGTGGGCTGCCATGGTGGTGGTGGTGGTGGTGGTGTGGGCTGCCATGGTGTTGGTGGTGGTGGTGTGGGCTACCATGGTGGTGGTGGTGGTGGTGTGGGCTGCCATGGTGGTGGTGGTGGTGGTGGAGTGGGCTGCCATGGTGGTGGTGGTGGTTTAGGCTACCATGGTGGTGGTGGTGGTGGTGTGGGCTACCATGGTGGTGGTGGTGGTGGTGGTGGAGTGGGCTGCCATGGTGGTGGTGTGGGCTACTATGGTAGTGGTGGTGGTGTGGGCTACCATGGTAGTGGTGGAGGTGTGGGCTACCATGGTGGTGGCGGCATGGGCCACCATGGTGGTGGTTGTGTGGGCTACCGTGGTGGTGGTGGTGTGGGCTACCGTGGTGGTGGTTGTGGTGTGGGCTACCATGGTGGTGGAGGTGTGGGCTACCATGGTGGTGGTGGTGTGGGCTACCATGTTGGTGGAGGTGGTGTGGGCCACCACGGTGGTGGTGGTGTGGGCTACCGTGGTGGTGGTTGTGGTGTGGGCTACCATGGTGGTGGATGTGTGGGCTACCATGGTGGTGGTGGTGTGGGCTACCATGTTGGTGGAGGTTGTGTGGGCTACCACGGTGGTGGTGGTGTGGGCTAACGTATTGGTGGATGTGTGGGCTACCGTGGTGGTGGTGGTGTTGGATATTCCGTGGTGGTGGTGGTGTGGGCTACTGTGGTAGTGGTGTGGGCTACCATGGTGGAGGTGGTGTGGGCTACCATGGTGGTAGTGTGGGCTACCGTGGTGGTGGTGGTGGTGGTGTGGGCTACCGTGGTGGTGGAGGTGGTGTGGGCTACAGTGGTGGTGGTGTGGGCACCATGGTGGTGGTGGTGTGGGCTAACATGGTGGAGGTGTCGTGGTCTACTGTGGTGGTGGTGTTGCTGGTGTGGGAAATCATGGTGGTGTTGTTGTGAGCTACCATGGTGGTGGAGTTCTGTGCTACCATGGTGGTGGTGGGCTACCATGGTGGTGGAGTTGTGGTCTACTGGGGTGGTGGTGCTGCTGGCTACTGGGGTGGTGGTGCTGTGAGCAACTGTGGTTGTGGTGCTGTGAGCTACTATGTTTGTGGTAGTGTGGGCTACTGTGGTGATGGCGCTGTGGACTACTGTGGTGGTGGTGTGGGCAACTGTGGTGGTGGAGTAGTGGGATACCATGGTGGTGTTGTTGTGGGCTACCATGGTGGTGTTGTTGTGGGCTACAATAGTGGTCTTGTTTTGAGCTACCATTATGGTGTTGGTGTGGGCTACCATGGTGGTAGAGTTGTGGGCTACCATCGTGGTGGAGTAGGGGGCTACCATGGTGGTGGAGTAGTGGGCTACCATGGTGGTGGAGTAGTGGACTACCATGGTGGTGGAGTAGTTGGCTAACATGGTGGTGTTGTGGGCTACCATGGTGGTGGAGTTGTGGGCTACCATGGTGGTGGAGTAGGGGGCTACCATGGTGGTGGAGTAGTTGGCTAACATGGTGGTGTGGGCTACCATGGTGGTTGTTGGTGTGGGCTACTATGGTGGTGGAGTAGGGGCTACCATGGTGGTGGAGTAGTGGACTACCATGGTGGTGGAGTAGTTGGCTAACATGGTGGTGTTGTGGGCTACCATGGTGTTGTTGGTGTGGGCTACTATGGTGGTGGAGTAGTGAGACCCTCGGATGAGTCCACAGTGTCTCCTGACCCCTCCTGTCTCAGCCTCCAGTATTTATGCTGCAGTAGTTTATGTGTCGGGGGCTAGGGTCAGTTTGTTATATCTGGAGTACTTCTCCTGTCCTATTCGGTGTCCTGTGTGAATCTAAGTGTGCGTTCTCTAATTCTCTCCTTCTCTCTCTCGGAGGACCTGAGCCCTAGGACCATGCCCCAGGATTACCTGACATGATGACTCCTTGCTGTCCCCAGTCCACCTGGCCGTGCTGCTGCTCCAGTTTCAACTGTTCTGCCTTCTTATTATTCGAACATGCTGATCATTTATGAACATTTGAACATCTTGGCCATGTTCTGTTATAATCTCCACCCGGCACATCCAGAAGAGGACTGGCCACCCCACATAGACTGGTTCCTCTCTAGGTTTCTTCCTAGGTTTTGGCCTTTCTAGGGAGTTTTTCCTAGCCACCGTGCTTCTACACCTGCATTGCTTGCTGTTTGGGGTTTTAGGCTGGGTTTCTGTACAGCACTTTGAGATATCAGCTGATGTACGGTGGGCTATATAAATAAATTTGATTTGATTTGAGATACCATGATGGTGGTGCTGTGGGCTACCATGGTGGTGGAGTTGTGGGCTACCATGGTGGTGGTGGTGGGCTACCATGGTGGTGGAGTTGTGGTCTACTGTGGTGGTGGTTCTGTGGGCTACCGTGGTGGTGGTGCTGTTAGTTACTATGTTTGTGGTGGTGTGGGCTACTGTGGTTGTGGTGGTGTTGTTGTGAGCTACCATGGTGGTGGAGGTGTGGGCTACCATGATGTTGGTGCTGTGGGCTACCATGGTTCTGGATCTGTGGGCTACCATGGTGGTGGTGGTGTGGTCTACTGTATTGGTGGTGCTGTGGGCTACTGTGGTGCTGGTGCTGTGAGCTACTATGTTTTTGGTGGTGTTGGCTACTGTGGTGGTAGTGTGGGCAACCCCAACTTACTATCCTGAGACAAGGCTGAGTGTAGCCCACAAAGATCTTCCATACGGCACGAACCCGAGGGGGGCACCAACCCGGACAGGAAGATCACGTCAGTGACTCAACCCACTCAAGTGACCCACCCCTCCTTTGGACGGCATGGAGAGCACCAGTAAGCCAGTGACTCAGCCCCCTTTATAGGGTTTGAGGCAGAGAATCCCAGTGGAAAGAGGGGAACCGGCCAGGCAGAGACAGCAAGGACGGTTCGTTGCTCCAGTGCCTTTCCGTTCACCTTCCCACTCCTGGGCCAGACTACACTCAATCATATGATCTACTGAAGAGATGAGTCTTCAAAAAAGACTTAAAGGTCGAGACCGAATCTGCGTCTCTGACATGGATAAGCAGACCATTCCATAAAAATTGAGCTCTATAGGAGAAAGCCCTGCCTCCAGCTGTTTGCTTATAAATTCTAGGGTCAGTAAGGAGGCCTGCGTCTTGTGACCGTAGCGTATGTGTAGGTATGTACGGCAGGACGGAATTGGAAAGATAGGTAGGAGCAAGCCTATGTAATGCTTTGTAGTTCAGCAGTAAAACCTTGAAATCAGCCCTTGACAGGAAGCCAGTGTAGAGAGGCTAGCACTGGAGCAATATAATCACAGTTTGGGGTTATAGTCAAGATTCTAGCAGCCGTGTTTAGCACTAACTGAAGTTTATTTAGTGCTTTATCCGGGTATCCAGAAAGTAGAGCATTGCAGTAGTCTAATCTAGATGTGACAAAAGCATGGATTCATAGTTCTTCATCTTTTTTTAACAGAAAGTTTCTGATTGTTGTGTGGGCTACCATGTTGGTGGTGGTGGTGTGGGCTACCATGGTGGTGGTGGTGTGGGCTACCATGGTAGTGGTGGTGTGGGCTACCATGGTGGTGGTGGTGTGGGCTACCATGGTGGTGGTGGTGGTGTGGGCTACTAGTTAAATTGCAGGAAGACATGGAGTAACAGGTCAAAGGTTTAAATGTGTATTCAGTTCAAATACAAGAGGGGAGTTCCGGTTTACCAGGTGAATGGAGAAGAAGCTCGTGGACGAAGCTCCTACGTATTAGTTAATTTTTCCAAATATGAACTTTGCGTTCCACTTTCTTACATATCATGTTTGATTGGTGAGTTCGTAAGTTACCTTTTGATTCAAATGTCACATGACCTGAGGAGCAGAAGACCTGTCAAAAACATGTCAAACAATGTTTAAAATCAATCCTCAGGTTGTTTTTTGTCATAAATAATCAATAATATTTCAACCGGATAAAAGCTTCGTCAATAGAAAAGGAGAAACAAGAAAGGCTCCCGATCACGCGTTGGGCTCATGTCTGGAAATTTCCACCGTTGAAAGTGCTGTATCTCCCTCATTTTTCAGAGTAAAAGCCTGAAACAATGCCTAAAGACTGGCCACGTGTAGAAGAAGCCATAGAGATCGTGAACTGCGTCCTAAGTCTTTGTATGGTGGATAGGCTTTCAATGGTAAAACAGCCTTTCAAAATAATAGTCCTTCCTTGATGGATTTTCTTCAGGTTTTCGCCTGCCATATCTGTTCTGTTATACTCACAGACATTATTTTTAACAGTTTTGGAAACTTTAGTGTTTTCTATCCAAATATATTACATGCATATCCTAGCTTCTGGACCAGAGAAGCAGGCAGATTAATTTGGGCTTTTCATCCAAAATTCAGAATGCTGCCCCCTACCCTAGTGAGGTTCATGTGGATGTAAAGATGCTGGCAAAGGTAATAGCGAGGCGTCTGGAAGTAGTCTCACCAGGACAAGCCCTACCTCAGTCCACCCACCTTGATCCCCCCCCCCAGTATTCTTGCCTGTTTATTTGTTGTGATATCTCTGCAGAATTTTTGTTTTCCAGGACCGAATTGAGGGAGGGTGTGGGACGGGTTGGCTATATGGGGTGATCAGGATAGGTGGTTGGGAGGGAGGGAATCGAGGTGGGTGGACTGAGGTAGGGCGGAGAGGTAGGGAAGGGACTAGGGGGGTTGGGTGGATGTGTTGAATGGAGGGAGGGATATGGTCAAATCCTTGATGTACATTCTTTAAAACTTTAATAAAATACACAATTTTTTTTTAAATACATGTGGACATGGACTGAAGAGTTTCAGTCACATGACTATCTACATCATTACAATGGATGAGTTTCTCTTTTGTTAAGTTTCTCTTTCCGAGAACCTAACAGGCAAACGCCCTGGTAGAGGAATGTATTATGCAAACTGTTACGCACGCCTCTATGAAGAGGGAACGCAACACCCTGCTACAACTAAACTCTCTGTGAAGCGAAAAAGGTATGGACTGTAGGTGCAAGTAAGAATGACAACAAGCAGAATGTGGTATCGTTTACAAGGACTTTATTCCTTTACACGGTAATATGGGGAAAAGGGGCTGGACGGAACCAAAGCAAAGAAAGTAAATCTCAAAGCCCCCCTCTCCTATTTTACCTGCCTACCCACTACTTACCTAATTTAGCACCACCTGGTGCCCTAACCAAAATACAAGGGGTGGTCCGCCCAGGTCTTACCTAGTGTGTCTAGACAGCGAATATGCTACGGGTATATGTATGCCCGCGGGCCTCTTGCCTAAGCACTCCCTAGGTGCCTTCCCCTTCCCCCTGGGAACAAATGAAACAGAATATTAAACAATTTTAAACAAACTAAGAAACAAAAGGATGTCAAATAAGCTCTATCTGAGCAACAAACTCACAGAACATACCACTTTCCAACAAAATCAACCTCTATCACAATCAATCCCAGCAATCCCTACCTCCAGCAAAATCCCTACCTACCTCCAGCCTACCTCCAGCAAAATCCCTACCTCCAGCAAAATCCCTACCTCCAGCAAAATCCCTACCTCCAGCAAAATCCCTACCTCCAGCAAAATCCCTACCTCCAGCAAAATCCCTACCTCCAGCAAAATCCCTACCTCCAGCAAAATCCCTACCTCCAGCAAAATCCCTACCTCCAGCAAAATCCCTACCTCCAGCAAAATCCCTACCTCCAGCAAAATCCCTACCTCCAAAAAGAAGAGATCTCCCCCTGAACAGAACACTGGCTTTTATATAGTGTCAGAAGGAATGGGTAATTGGAGACAGCTGCGTCTTGACGAGGGGGCGGGGTCAGCTCTCCAATTAGCCCTGGAGTCGACCAATCAGCTGCTTGAGGGATTTCAGGAAGCCATTTCCTGAAATAAACACATGCAAATACACAAACTACAACACATAATCTGGGAATGTAACACAAACACTGGTCATCACACATGATCACTTTGACACTGTCAGGTAACTGACTTACCTTGTCTAGTTTTCTGTTGCATCTTATTTGTGAAGGAAACCTCCACAACTGATAAACTGCTACATACTATTTTAAAAATTTGGGGGTTGGTTGGCAAAGGCCTGTATTTAGTTTAGATGGTGGTGGTGGTGCGGGCTACCATGGTGGTGGTGGTGGTGTGGGCTACCATGGTGGTGGTGGTGGTGTGGGCACCATGGTGGTGGTGGTGGTGGTCAGTGTGGGCTGCCATGGTGGTGGTGGTGGTGTGGGCACCATGGTGGTGGTGGTGGTGGTGTGGGCTGCCATGGTGGTGGTGGAGTGGGCTGCCATGGTGGTGGTGGTGGTGGTGGTGTGGGCTGCCATGGTGTTGGTGGTGGTGGTGTGGGCTACCATGGTGGTGGTGGTGGTGGTGTGGGCTGCCATGGTGGTGGTGGTGGTGGTGGAGTGGGCTGCCATGGTGGTGGTGGTGGTTTAGGCTACCATGGTGGTGGTGGTGGTGGTGTGGGCTACCATGGTGGTGGTGGTGGTGGTGGTGGAGTGGGCTGCCATGGTGGTGGTGTGGGCTACTATGGTAGTGGTGGTGGTGTGGGCTACCATGGTAGTGGTGGAGGTGTGGGCTACCATGGTGGTGGCGGTATGGGCTACCATGGTGGTGGTTGTGTGGGCACCGTGGTGGTGGTGGTGTGGGCTACCGTGGTGGTGGTTGTGGTGTGGGCTACCATGGTGGTGGAGGTGTGGGCTACCATGGTGGTGGTGGTGTGGGCTACCATGTTGGTGGAGGTGGTGTGGGCCACCACGGTGGTGGTGGTGTGGGCCACCGTGGTGGTGGTTGTGGTGTGGGCTACCATGGTGGTGGAGGTGTGGGCTACCATGGTGGTGGTGGTGTGGGCTACCATGTTGGTGGAGGTTGTGTGGGCTACCACGGTGGTGGTGGTGTGGGCTAACGTATTGGTGGATGTGGGCTACCGTGGTGGTGGTGGTGTTGGATATTCCGTGGTGGTGGTGGTGTGGGCTACTGTGGTAGTGGTGTGGGCTACCATGGTGGAGGTGGTGTGGGCTACCATGGTGGTAGTGTGGGCTACCGTGGTGGTGGTGGTGGTGGTGTGGGCACCGTGGTGGTGGAGGTGGTGTGGGCTACAGTGGTGGTGGTGTGGGCAACCATGGTGGTGGTGGTGTGGGCTAACATGGTGGAGGTGTCGTGGTCTACTGTGGTGGTGGTGTTGCTGGTGTGGGAAATCATGGTGGTGTTGTTGTGAGCTACCATGGTGGTGGAGTTCTGTGCTACCATGGTGGTGGTGGGCTACCATGGTGGTGGAGTTGTGGTCTACTGGGGTGGTGGTGCTGCTGGCTACTGGGGTGGTGGTGCTGTGAGCAACTGTGGTTGTGGTGCTGTGAGCTACTATGTTTGTGGTAGTGTGGGCTACTGTGGTGATGGCGCTGTGGACTACTGTGGTGGTGGTGTGGGCAACTGTGGTGGTGGAGTAGTGGGATACCATGGTGGTGTTGTTGTGGGCTACCATGGTGGTGTTGTTGTGGGCTACAATAGTGGTCTTGTTGTGAGCTACCATTATGGTGTTGGTGTGGGCTACCATGGTGGTAGAGTTGTGGGCTACCATGGTGGTGGAGTAGGGGGCTACCATGGTGGTGGAGTAGTGGGCTACCATGGTGGTGGAGTAGTGGACTACCATGGTGGTGGAGTAGTTGGCTAACATGGTGGTGTTGTGGGCTACCATGGTGGTGGAGTTGTGGGCTACCATGGTGGTGGAGTAGGGGGCTACCATGGTGGTGGAGTAGTGGGCTACCATGGTGGTGGAGTAGTTGGCTAACATGGTGGTGTTGTGGGCTACCATGGTGTTGTTGGTGTGGGCTACTATGGTGGTGGAGTAGGGGGCTACCATGGTGGTGGAGTAGTGGACTACCATGGTGGTGGAGTAGTTGGCTAACATGGTGGTGTTGTGGGCTACCATGGTGTTGTTGGTGTGGGCTACTATGGTGGTGGAGTAGTGAGACCCTCGGATGAGTCCACAGTGTCTCCTGACCCCTCCTGTCTCAGCCTCCAGTATTTATGCTGCAGTAGTTTATGTGTCGGGGGCTAGGGTCAGTTTGTTATATCTGGAGTACTTCTCCTGTCCTATTCGGTGTCCTGTGTGAATCTAAGTGTGCGTTCTCTAATTCTCTCCTTCTCTCTCTCGGAGGACCTGAGCCCTAGGACCATGCCCCAGGATTACCTGACATGATGACTCCTTGCTGTCCCCAGTCCACCTGGCCGTGCTGCTGCTCCAGTTTCAACTGTTCTGCCTTCTTATTATTCGAACATGCTGATCATTTATGAACATTTGAACATCTTGGCCATGTTCTGTTATAATCTCCACCCGGCACATCCAGAAGAGGACTGGCCACCCCACATAGACTGGTTCCTCTCTAGGTTTCTTCCTAGGTTTTGGCCTTTCTAGGGAGTTTTTCCTAGCCACCGTGCTTCTACACCTGCATTGCTTGCTGTTTGGGGTTTTAGGCTGGGTTTCTGTACAGCACTTTGAGATATCAGCTGATGTACGGTGGGCTATATAAATAAATTTGATTTGATTTGAGATACCATGATGGTGGTGCTGTGGGCTACCATGGTGGTGGAGTTGTGGGCTACCATGGTGGTGGTGGTGGGCTACCATGGTGGTGGAGTTGTGGTCTACTGTGGTGGTGGTTCTGTGGGCTACCGTGGTGGTGGTGCTGTTAGTTACTATGTTTGTGGTGGTGTGGGCTACTGTGGTTGTGGTGGTGTTGTTGTGAGCTACCATGGTGGTGGAGGTGTGGGCTACCATGATGTTGGTGCTGTGGGCTACCATGGTTCTGGATCTGTGGGCTACCATGGTGGTGGTGGTGTGGTCTACTGTATTGGTGGTGCCTGTGGGCTACTGTGGTGCTGGTGCTGTGAGCTACTATGTTTTTGGTGGTGTTGGCTACTGTGGTGGTAGTGTGGGCAACCCCCAACTTACTATCCTGAGACAAGGCTGAGTGTAGCCCACAAAGATCTTCCATACGGCACGAACCCGAGGGGGGCACCAACCCGGACAGGAAGATCACGTCAGTGACTCAACCCACTCAAGTGACCCACCCCTCCTTTGGACGGCATGGAGAGCACCAGTAAGCCAGTGACTCAGCCCCCTTTATAGGGTTTGAGGCAGAGAATCCCAGTGGAAAGAGGGGAACCGGCCAGGCAGAGACAGCAAGGACGGTTCGTTGCTCCAGTGCCTTTCCGTTCACCTTCCCACTCCTGGGCCAGACTACACTCAATCATATGATCTACTGAAGAGATGAGTCTTCAAAAAGACTTAAAGGTCGAGACCGAATCTGCGTCTCTGACATGGATAAGCAGACCATTCCATAAAAATTGAGCTCTATAGGAGAAAGCCCTGCCTCCAGCTGTTTGCTTATAAATTCTAGGGTCAGTAAGGAGGCCTGCGTCTTGTGACCGTAGCGTATGTGTAGGTATGTACGGCAGGACGGAATTGGAAAGATAGGTAGGAGCAAGCCTATGTAATGCTTTGTAGTTCAGCAGTAAAACCTTGAAATCAGCCCTTGACAGGAAGCCAGTGTAGAGAGGCTAGCACTGGAGCAATATAATCACAGTTTGGGGTTATAGTCAAGATTCTAGCAGCCGTGTTTAGCACTAACTGAAGTTTATTTAGTGCTTTATCCGGGTATCCAGAAAGTAGAGCATTGCAGTAGTCTAATCTAGATGTGACAAAAGCATGGATTCATAGTTCTTCATCTTTTTAACAGAAAGTTTCTGATTGTTGTGTGGGCTACCATGTTGGTGGTGGTGGTGTGGGCTACCATGGTGGTGGTGGTGTGGGCTACCATGGTAGTGGTGGTGTGGGCTACCATGGTGGTGGTGGTGTGGGCTACCATGGTGGTGGTGGTGGTGTGGGCTACTAGTTAAATTGCAGGAAGACATGGAGTAACAGGTCAAAGGTTTAAATGTGTATTCAGTTCAAATACAAGAGGGGAGTTCCGGTTTACCAGGTGAATGGAGAAGAAGCTCGGGATCTAAGCTCCTACGTATTAGTTAATTTTTCCAAATATGAACTTTGCGTTCCACTTTCTTACATATCATGTTTGATTGGTGAGTTCGTAAGTTACCTTTTGATTCAAATGTCACATGACCTGAGGAGCAGAAGACCTGTCAAAAACATGTCAAACAATGTTTAAAATCAATCCTCAGGTTGTTTTTTGTCATAAATAATCAATAATATTTCAACCGGATAAAAGCTTCATTAATAGAAAAGGAGAAACAAGAAAGGCTCCCGATCACGCGTTGGGCTCATGTCTGAAATTTCCACCGTTGAAAGTGCTGTATCTCCCTCATTTTTCAGAGTAAAAGCCTGAAACAATGCCTAAAGACTGGCCACGTGTAGAAGAAGCCATAGAGATCGTGAACTGCGTCCTAAGTCTTTGTATGGTGGATAGGCTTTCAATGGTAAAACAGCCTTTCAAAATAATAGTCCTTCCTTGATGGATTTTCTTCAGGTTTTCGCCTGCCATATCTGTTCTGTTATACCACAGACATTATTTTTAACAGTTTTGGAAACTTTAGTGTTTTCTATCCAAATATATTACATGCATATCCTAGCTTCTGGACCAGAGAAGCAGGCAGATTAATTTGGGCTTTTCATCCAAAATTCAGAATGCTGCCCCTACCCTAGTGAGGTTCATGTGGATGTAAAGATGCTGGCAAAGGTAATAGCGAGGCGTCTGGAAGTAGTCTCACCAGGACAAGCCCTACCTCAGTCCACCCACCTTGATCCCCTCCCCCAGTATTCTTGCCTGTTTATTTGTTGTGATATCTCTGCAGAATTTTTGTTTTCCAGGACCGAATTGAGGGAGGGTGTGGGACGGTTGGCTATATGGGGTGATCAGGATAGGTGGTTGGGAGGGAGGGAATCGAGGTGGGTGGACTGAGGTAGGGCGGAGAGGTAGGGAAGGGACTAGGGGGTTGGGTGGATGTGTTGAATGGAGGAGGGATATGGTCAAATCCTTGATGTACATTCTTTAAAACTTTAATAAAATACACAATTTTTTTTAAATACATGTGGACATGGACTGAAGAGTTTCAGTCACATGACTATCTACATCATTACAATGGATGGGTTTCTCTTTTGTTAAGTTTCTCTTTCCGAGAACCTAACAGGCAAACGCCCTGGTAGAGGAATGTATTATGCAAACTGTTACGCACGCCTCTATGAAGAGGGAACGCAACACCCTGCTACAACTAAACTCTGTGAAGCGAAAAAGGTATGGACTGTAGGTGCAAGTAAGAATGACAACAAGCAGAATGTGGTACCGTTTACAAGGACTTTATTCCTTTACACGGTAATATGGGGAAAAGGGGCTGGACGGAACCAAAGCAAAGAAAGTAAATCTCAAAGCCCCCTCTCCTATTTTACCTGCCTACCCACTACTTACCTAATTTAGCACCACCTGGTGCCCTAACCAAAATACAAGGGGTGGTCCGCCCAGGTCTTACCTAGTGTGCCTAGACAGCGAATATGCTACGGGTATATGTGTGCCCGCGGGCCTCTTGCCTAAGCACTCCCTAGGTGCCTTCCCCTTCCCCCCTGGGAACAAATGAAACAGAATATTAAACAATTTTAAACAAACTAAGAAACAAAAGGATGTCAAATAAGCTCTATCTGAGCAACAAACTCACAGAACATACCACTTTCCAACAAAATCAACCTCTATCACAATCAATCCCAGCAAAATCCCTACCTCCAGCAAAATCCCTACCTCCAGCAAAATCCCTACCTCCAGCAAAATCCCTACCTCCAGCAAAATCCCTACCTCCAGCAAAATCCCTACCTCCAGCAAAATCCCTACCTCCAGCAAAATCCCTACCTCCAGCAAAATCCCTACCTCCAGCAAAATCCCTACCTCCAGCAAAATCCCTACCTCCAGCAAAATCCCTACCTCCAGCACAATCCCTACCTCCAGAACACTGGCTTTTATATAGTGTCAGAAGGAATGGGTAATTGGAGACAGCTGTGTCTTGACGAGGGGGCGGGGTCAGCTCTCCAATTAGCCCTGGAGTCGACCAATCAGCTGCTTGAGGGATTTCAGGAAGCCATTTCCTGAAATAAACACATGCAAATACACAAACTACAACACATAATCTGGGGAATGTAACACAAACACTGGTCATCACACATGATCACTTTGACACTGTCAGGTAACTGACTTACCTTGTCTAGTTTTCTGTTGCATCTTATTTGTGAAGGAAACCTCCACAACTGATAAACTGCTACATACTATTTTAAAAATTTGGGGGTTGGTTGGCAAAGGCCTGTATTTAGTTTAGATGGTGGTGGTGGTGCAGGCTACCATGGTGGTGGTGGTGGTGTGGGCTACCATGGTGGTGGTGGTGGTACACAAACTACAACCATGGTGGTGGTGGTGGTGACAGTGTGGTAACTGACCATGGTGGTGGTGGTGGTGTGCACCATGGTGGTGGTGGTGGTGGTGTGGGCTGCCATGGTGGTGGTGGAGTGGGCTGCCATGGTGGTGGTGGTGGTGGCCTGGTGTGGGCTAGCCATGGTGTTGGTGGTGGTGGTGTGGGCTACCATGGTGGTGGTGGTGGTGGTGTGGGCTGCCATGGTGGTGGTGGTGGTGGTGGAGTGGGCTGCCATGGTGGTGGTGGTGGTTTAGGCTACCATGGTGGTGGTGGTGGAGGTGTGGGCTACCATGGTGGTGGTGGTGTGGTGGTGGAGTGGGCCACCATGGTGGTGGTGTGTGGCTACTATGGTGGTGGTGGTGGTGTGGCTACCATGGTAGTGGTGGAGGTGTGGGCTACCATGGTGGTGGCGGCATGGCTACCATGGTGGTGGTTGTGTGGCCACCGTGGTGGTGGTGGTGTGGGCCACCGTGGTGGTGGTTGTGGTGTGGGCTACCATGGTGGTGGAGGTGTGGGTCACCATGGTGGTGGTGGGTGTGGGCCACCATGTTGGTGGAGGTGGTGTGGGCTACCACGGTGGTGGTGGTGTGGGCCACCGTGGTGGTGGTTGTGGTGTGGGCTACCATGGTGGTGGAGGTGTGGGCTACCATGGTGGTGGTGGTGTGGGCTGGCCATGTTGGTGGAGGTTGTGTGGGCTACCACGGTGGTGGTGGTGTGGGCTAACGACATTGGTGGATGTGTGGGCTACCGTGGTGGTGGTGGTGTTGGATATTCCGTGGTGGTGGTGGTGTGGGCCTACTGTGGTAGTGGTGTGGGCTACCATGGTGGAGGTGGTGTGGGCTACCGCACCATGGTGGTAGTGTGGGCCTACCGTGGTGGTGGTGGTGGTGTGGGCTACCGTGGTGGTGGAGGTGGTGTGGGCTACAGTGGTGGTGGTGTGGGCAACCATGGTGGTGGTGGTGTGGGCTAACATGGTGGAGGTGTCGTGGTCTACTGTGGTGGTGGTGTTGGTGGTGGGAAATCATGGTGGTGTTGTTGTGAGCTACCATGGTGGGTGGAGTTCTGTGCTACCATGGTGGTGGTGGGCTACCATGGTGGTGGAGTTGTGGTCTACTGGGGTGGTGGTGCTGCTGGCTACTGGGGTGGTGGTGCTGTGAGCAACTGTGGTTGTGGTGCTGTGAGCTACTATGTTTGTGGTAGTGTGGGCTACTGTGGTGATGGCGCTGTGGGACTACTGTGGTGGTGGTGTGGGCAACTGTGGTGGTGGAGTAGTGGGATACCATGGTGGTGTTGTTGTGGCTACCATGGTGGTGTTGTTGTGGGCTACAATAGTGGTCTTGTTTTGAGCCACCATTATGGTGTTGGTGGGCTACCATGGTGGTAGAGTTGTGGGCTACCATGGTGGTGGAGTAGGGGGCTACCATGGTGGTGGGTAGTGGGCTACCATGGTGGTGGAGTAGTGGACTACCATGGTGGTGGAGTAGTTGGCTAACATGGTGGTGTTGTGGGCTACCATGGTGGTGGAGTTGTGGGCTACCATGGTGGTGGAGTAGGGGAGCACCATGGTGGTGGAGAGTGGGCTACCATGGTGGTGGAGTTGGCCAACATGGTGGTGTTGTGGGCTACCATGGTGGTGTTGTGGGCTACTATGGTGGTGGAGTAGGGGGCCACCATGGTGGTGGAGTAGTGGACTACCATGGTGGTGGAGTGATTGGCTAACATGGTGGTGTTGTGGGCTACCATGGTGTTGTTGGTGTGGGCTACTATGGTGGTGGAGTAGTGAGACCCTCGGATGAGTCCACAGTGTCTCCTGACCCCTCCTGTCTCAGCCTCCAGTATTTATGCTGCAGTAGTTTATGTGTCGGGGGGGCTAGGGTCAGTTTGTTATATCTGAGTACTTCTCCTGTCCTATTCGTGTCCTGTGTGAATCTAAGTGTGCGTCTCTAATCTCTCTCCTTCTCTCTCGGAGGACCTGAGCCCTAGGACCATGCCCCAGGATTACCTGACATGATGACTCCTGCTGTCCCCAGTCCACCTGTCTGTGCTGCTGCTCCAGTTTCAACTGTTCTGCCTTCTTATTATTCTAACATGCTGATCATTTATGAACATTTGAACATCTTGGCCATGTTCTGTTATAATCTCCACCCGGGGCACATCCAGAAGAGGACTGGCCACCCCACATAGACTGGTTCCTCTCTAGGTTTCTTCCTAGGTTTTGGCCTTTCTAGGAGTTTTCCTAGCCACCGTGCTTCTACACCTGCATTGCTTGCTGTTTGGGGTTTTAGGCTGGGTTTCTGTACAGCACTTTGAGATATCAGCTGATGTACGGTGGGCTATATAAATAAATTTGATTTGATTTGAGATACCATGATGGTGGTGGTGCTGTGGGCTACCATGGTGGTGTGGGCTACCATGGTGGTGGTGGGCCACCATGGTGGTGGAGTTGTGGTCTACTGTGGTGGTGGTTCTGTGGGCTACCGTGTTGGTGGTGCTGTTAGTTACTATGTTTGTGGTGGTGTGGGCTACTGTGGCTGTGGTGGTGTTGTTGTGAGCTACCATGGTGGTGGAGGTGTGGGCTACCATGATGTTGGTGCTGTGGTCCACCATGGTTCTGGATCTGTGGGCTACCATGGTGGTGGTGGGTGGTCTACTGTATTGGTGGTGCTGTGGCTACTGTGGTGCTGGTGCTGTGAGCTACTATGTTTTTGTGGTGTTGGCTACTGTGGTGGTAGTGTGGGCAACCCCCAACTTACTATCCTGAGACAAGGCTGAGTGTAGCCCACAAAGATCTTCCATACGGCACGAACCCGGGTGGGGGCACCAACCCGGACAGGAAGATCACGTCAGTGACTCAACCCACTCAAGTGACCCACCCTCCTTTGGACGGCATGGAGAGCACCAGTAAGCCAGTGACTCAGCCCCCTTTATAGGGTTTGAGGCAGAGAATCCCAGTGGAGAGGGAACCGGCCAGGCAGAGACAGCAAGGACGGTCGTTGCTCCAGTGCCTTTCCGTTCACCTTCCCACTCCTGGACCAGACTACACTCAATCATATGATCTACTGAAGAGATGAGTCTTCAAAAAAGACTTAAAGGTCGAGACCGAATCTGCGGCCCTCACATGGATAAGCAGACCATTCCATAAAAAATTGAGCTCTATAGGAGAAAGCCCTGCCTCCAGCTGTTTGCTTATAAATTCTAGGGTCAGTAAGGAGGCCTGCGTCTTGTGACCGTAGCGTATGTGTAGGTATGTACGGCAGGACGGAATTGGAAAGATAGGTAGGAACAAGCTATGTAATGCTTTGTAGTTCAGCAGTAAAACCTTGAAATCAGCCCTTGACAGGAAGCCAGTGTAGAGAGGCTAGCACTGGAGCAATATAATCACAGTTTGGGGTTATAGTCAAGATTCTAGCAGCCGTGTTTAGCACTAACTGAAGTTTATTTAGTGCTTTATCCGGGTATCCAGAAAGTAGAGCATTGCAGTAGTCTAATCTAGATGTGACAAAAGCATGGATTCATAGTTCTTCATCTTTTTAACAGAAAGTTTCTGATTGTTGTGTGGGCTACCATGTTGGTGGTGGTGGTGTGGGCTACCATGGTGGTGGTGGTGTGGGCTACCATGGTAGTGGTGG
>NW_024608056.1:0-46809 GCF_018296145.1 Oncorhynchus tshawytscha
TTTCCTCAACTAATTGAAACCTCAGGGACAGACATCCTGAACGACTCTGATGTCAGAGCTCCCATCAGCCCTCTACACCTCGCTGTGAGTAAAGCCTACCTGCTCCTGTAGTGGTCTCCATATGACAAATGGCACCCTATTCCCTATTTAGTACACTACGTTTGACCAGATCCTGATAGGCCCTGATCAAAAGTAGTTCACTACATAGGGAATAGGGTGCTATCTGGGATCCAATCATGGTGTAGATTTTCCACAGGAAGTTGACTGTCCAGACAGACTCACACACCATATTCCGATCTATTCCTGATTAATGTAAAATACATGCATATTCTACACAGTGATGATGAGGATGATTTCCATATTTTGCCATTTGAGTTAATCAACCTCAGAGGAGAAGTAGAGTGTTTGTTTCTCAATCCCACGCTTGGCAGGAACCTCTGATGTTGATGCTGGGCGGGAGCAAAAATGGGCTCCTGATTGAAAGACTCTGGTCTACTTTAGAGGTCTAGCACTGTATTTCTGTTCAGGCGTACCACTGGTCTACTCTAGGACATTGATTATATTAAGAGTGAATATCTGGACCTGGCTGCCTTAAAAAGCCATGTGGAGTGTGTTGACGTCCTCATCAACCAGGAAGCCTCCATCCTGGTTAAAGACTTCACTCTGAAGAGGACCCCCATCCACGCTGCAGGTAGACATAAGTATATCACATAGAGCTTCTGTAATTAAAAAGTTTTCCTGACCAAGATGGCCATTTGTTTGGTCATGTTGCTAGGACGACAATGTCCACTCTAGGGATGTTACATGGTATTGTGTGAAAATGCCCACTAGACACTGATCTAAGGTCATTTGTTGTCATGTTCTCCACTAATGATTGAGGATCTAGGGAGGGTAAGCTGATCCTAGATCAGTGCACAGGGGAGACTTCTATCCAGAGCCAGGTACACAGCTAGCAGGTGACAGGCTTCGATGGCCTCAGCCCCAAAATTATTTTTTATCCGCTGTGTTAACATCATGAGGATGTCATCTACCAACACTGTTCTAGAAATCTGTCTGTTCATGTGAAGGTTATAGTCGTCCAGCAATCTGCTCATATCCTCTCTGTTTATTACAGCCTGGTTATTACCAGTTTGTAATATGACCTGTTGTCTTGTGTGTCAGAACCCCTCTGATGCTGTCGGTGCTGAGCGGACACACAGACTGTGTGTACTCACTGTTCAACAAGGGAGCCAGCGTAGAAGCCAAAGACAAATGGCACAGAACAGCTCTACACAGAAGGGTTGTGAGGAGAGTTGGCTGTACGCGCTCACACACAGAAAGAGAGGGGGAGGCTTGTTCTGATCTAGGGATGGGGCCATTGAACTACTAGGGATGGCTTTGGTGTGGGATCTAGCATGGAATATAAATTATGCCCAAATATACCTATTATTATTCCTTATTATTTAATTGATTATAAATTATTCAAATCCATTCTTGCCTCCCTTCCCTTCCTCCTAGGTGCTGACGGGTCACGAGGAGTGCAGCACAGCGCCAGCTTCCTGGTTCGGGAAGGTAAGGGGCGGAGCCATGTCCACCTGGTGGCGGCGTCCGGACACATTGGGGTGCTGAGGTGGCTCCCACACACCGCCCAGTCAGTGTGGACCCTCCCCGTCATCACAGACAACCAGGGCTACACGCCACTACACTGGGCCTGCTACAACGGTATGTACTGGACAGAGGGACAGCGAAGTGGGCCAGAGGCCACAAACAAATACACACATAAACATAGCGTGTCTTAAATCACCACAGCCAGCTTCAGGAGGGCACGAACCGAGACAGTCCGCACAGGAACCTTAAGAGTCCCTCAGACAGAGAGAGAGAAGAGGGAGGGATAGGGGGAGGCACAACAGGCCCACACTCATCCTTCTCATACCACCAGGTTCCCTTCCAGCAGATACTGGACTTCAGAGGAACTGCTGCTGCCATCTTTACCTTTACCCACAAAGGTCCTAAATGGTAGAAACCTGCGTTTCAGCATTTTCAAAACCTGTTTTGACTATAGAAATTGGGCTGAGTGTTTGTTCTGAGAAAAGACATAAGGAGTGATGTTTCATTTAAGTTTCATGAGAGTGATTGTCATGTTTATCCGCACACTAAGACAGTCAGAACACACCTAGCCTCTTGTCTGTAATCCACGTGGGAGGAGGGGAAATCATACATTTTGTATGAACAAACATTTTAATAAAATCATTCATGTCTTAAGCTCTGTGGGAATAAAAACAAATGGTAGCATTTGCTCTGATGAGTAATTGTAAAGATTTAATGCATCCCAAAAGGAACCCTATACTGAATAGTACACTACTGTTGAACAGGGTCCATAGGGTTCTGGTCAAAATCAGTGCCATTTAGGATAGTGGTATGTGAGCAACAGGACTTTTTGAAGGGACATATTACATTTGCGTTAATAAACCTACCTGTCCTTTGGCCTCTATAAAGTATTTTAGAAAGTAAATGATTAATTAATGTATTCTTTCTTGTGATATATAACTTCTTCAAAAAATGAAACCTCTCAATCATTGTATGTGATTGAATGTTCATATCCCCGTTTTTGTCCCTTTTTGAAAATCATTTTAACTGGAAATATGTGCAATACATTTGCTATGTTCACCAAATCAGCAACAAGAGATTCACAGGTTCACAGGTTTTTCGTGTCATTATCATTCTTTTAAACGGATGAAACTAGCATGTACATATGAAATGGTGACTGAATTCGAAACTCACATGAATTCTTTCAGTATCTGAAGTTTGCTGTATATTTTATGAGTAATAAATGTTATTTAATGATGAACTCTGGGTTATCGGTGTGGGTTATGTATTTAATTTTCTTTTGTATTGCGTCCACAACATTACATTTTTAAGGGCAATAGTAGCCTACATTTGTGAACAACTCGCAGGATTTCCATGCGTGAGCTTTAAACCGCTCAGGGCGTTGCATCAGCACGAGATTGGAGGTGCGTCAAATCTGTACAGCATTGTTACGTCATCACTGATGAACGTTGAAACTGATGAGAAACCGCGGGAGCAGTTCAGTCTGATTCTCGCTAGTCCTGGAGGAGCGTTCATTTTGGCAAGGAAATGTGCTGATTTTGCAAGGACGTGGAGAAGAAAGAGTTCAAGGTAGGCATGTGATTTAAGCAATAAGGCCCAAGCGGTTGTGGTATATGGTCAATATACCACGGCTAAGGGCTGTTCTTACAACCCGAAGTGCTAGGACACAGCCCTTAGCCATGGTATGTATATTGGCCATATATCACGAATCCCCGAGGTGCCTTATTGCTATTATAATCTGGTTACCAACATAATTAGAGCAGTAAAAAATACATGTTTTGTCATACCCATGGTATACAGTCTGATATACCACGGCTTTCAGCCAATCAGCATTCAGGTCTCGTTCCACCCAGTTTATAATTATTTTGAAATCCCCATTTTATATTAATTACTGTGGATTAAATATTGTTAAATAAATGAAATGATGTGCTATTCATTCTGTAATATCAAACCTCGAAGTCTATGGCCGGGGAGTCATGAGAGTTGGCTAAAGGTACAGTAGAATCTGTTGTGGGTCAAATGGGGGTCTATGGTCAAAGGCTTATGACACCACCTTCACATTTACGTCCTAAATGGCACCCTATTCCCTATGTAGGCTAGTGCACTACTTTTGACTAAGATCCATACACTGGTTGGCTGGTCATGAAAAACATGCGTGCGCTCATCAATGGCCGGAATGCATGTATCTTGTTATGACTCAACCTCAGCTAGCAAGTGCTCATTATGCAAATGTATTTGTTTGCAATGAACATTTAGAGACTAAATATAGTTTACATGTTGTCAATGTTCTAAGCAAACCCTGTCAATTTACTTTGTCTATTTTACCCAGTTACATGCCAGTTTTGTTGCTAAACAACCAACCCGTCTTTTTCGGTGGAGGTGTCATAATACCCATAAAACCTTGCGGTCAAACAGGGAGGGAAATGGTTCCAATCGTTTTTCCACCATTCATTTTTCCCATAGGCGATTTCAGAAACACATAAAATAAGGGCTGTGTTTCATGTAGGCTTACCCTGGTGTGCCATTTTTAGAACCATGTAAATCTCTCACGGACAAGGTGACTTTTAGCAATACATTTGGCTCTATTTACTCTCAGATTAGAAATGTGTCAAAGTAGACATGCAAAACTACAAATCCCTGCAAGCTCCTAAACGTCATTTCTAGCTGACACCTTTGCTAACAGGTTTTGTGTCAATTTAAAACTTGCACTAAACAGTTCACAGAATTGGCCATTTAAAGAAATGTAGCCAATTTATGAATTACTACATTTAGCTAACATTAGATAGTTAATCAAGAGATTCTTACCTTTGCCTCGATCAGCATGATCATCGTGGCATTTGTAGTTCTTTATGATAGCCACATTAGCAGATAATTAGCATTTCATTTTTGGGGGGTAAATACAGGTGAATATATTGATAAAAGTCACCTTGTCCTAGAGAGATTTACAGTTATCAAAATGTCACACCAGGGTAAGCCTACCTGAAACACAGCCCTTATTTTAAGTGTTTCTAAAATCCACTATGGGAAAAGTGTATGGTGTAAAAACGATTGGAACCATTTCCCTGTTTGACTACTATGTTTTATGGGGATTATGACTCATTCCTGTGGCACTCTATAGGGCTCCGGCCAAAATAAGTGCATTATATTGGAAATAGGGTGCTATTTCTGACACAAGCATAGATATGATGCATTATGATGTGACCATAGAAATATAATCACTAGAAAGGATAGAGCCTCTGATCACGGCATTTTGACTGGTAAACTGAACTGTACACCTGACATGATGTTCTGGTGATTCTATTTCTATGCATATGATGCATTATGATGTGACAATGAGTGTTGGGTTAATGGTGCTTTCAAGGCAAGTGATCTTGGTCAAATCATGACTTCCATGATCTTTAGGTCGGAAATTTGGAGCTCTAAAGAGTTGCCAGAGTTTTTGTCATTTTTTTGTGATATCCAATTGGTAGTTACAATCTAGTCTCATCGCTGCGACTTCTCAAAGGTCGAGTCAGGAGTCCTCCGAAACATGACCCGCCAAGCCGTGCTGCTTCTGACTTGGATGACTGTTGAAAACAATTTTTCAATGTCTTGAGTTTTTTTTTTCTTTTTTTCGGTTGTCTTGAACGCTCTGAAGTCGGAAGTCCGTTGTTTTCAACACGGCTAAAGGCGACACAGTAGGTGACATCTAAACATGACTTTGTGCTTGCTGTCTTTCAGGAGTCAGAGGTCAGTGGGAATGACCTCACCCTCATAGACCTGGGTGACCCCATCAATGACGGTGATGTTATGAAGGAAGACAGGTAAGTGATTTACACTAATGACACATTTGTGACTGGTTACAGGATCGCATAGGCCTACAGATACAGATGATGTAGTAGGTCAAAGGTCACCGCCTACGGAGAGGTAGGCCCAGAGCCATGTATTTAGAGAGATGGGACATCTATCTGCATTATGTTGCATTTACATCAATATGTAAACATTACACAACACAGTATAATCAAAGATATCCATATGAGAGCTGGCTCCCCATGCGCAATATTGACATTTTAAACACTAATATGTACCTGAACATCTATTTTATAATTGACTTATAATGAAAGGGTAAATGAAAGGCTCAAAGGCACTAACATGGAGTCCTTTCTAAAAGTTTGCCAAATTCTCTAAATATATAACTCTGGATAGGCCGAGTCATCTCAGAGTATTGGAACCATAGAATTCCAGTGATTCTATCCTAATTCTAGAAGGATTCATTCTACTTCTATGATTCTACTTCTATAATTGGAACACATCCTCACACTCACATTATAGTGACCTTAGAGAGATTCCTTTTTCTGTATCACAGAGAGGTTGAGAGACAGACCAAGTTGGAAGAGGCTGTTCTAGAGACAGATATCCCAACTCTGTCACTAGAGGCTGATGGAGAGATTGAGATGCAGGAGGCTGATCTGAAGACAGATGGCACATCTCAGTCACAGGAGGTTGAAGGAGAGATTGAGTTGGACGATGCTGTTGCCATCCCATCTCAGTCACAGGAGGTTGAAGGAGAGAGTGAGTTGGACGAGGCCATTGTCATCCCATCTCAGTCACAGGAGGTATGATGCATTGCGTTTTAATGACGCAGTGAAGATTAAAATGACAAATTAATTGTCCAAGCTTGAGCTAGTAAAGGTCTTCTAATCTAGGAGGCCAAAGGAGAGAGTGAGTTGAATCAGGTTGATCTGAAGACATCCACATCAACTCTGACACTGGAGGTCGAAGGAGCGAGTGAGTTGAATCAGGTTGATCTGAAGACATCCACATCAACTCTGACACTGGAGGTTGAAGGAGAGAGTGAGTTGAATCAGGTTGATCTGAAGACATCCACATCAACTCTGACACTGGAGGTTGAAGGAGAGAGTGAGTTGAATCAGGTTGATCTGAAGACATCCACATCAACTCTGACACTGGAGGTCGAAGGAGAGAGTGTGATGCAGGAGAGTGATGATGTAGAAACAGCCGGGCCATCTCAATCCCAGGAGACTCAACGAGTGGCAAAGGTAAATGCTTCCAGATAACAGTGTGTGTGTGTACATGTCTGTTTGTGCACGCAGACAGTAGTTCGTAAACAGACATTGCGTTAACAGTGCTATGGCGAATTTGATTGAATTCCAGCCTAAGTCTGCTTTCTGTCGTCCCCATCAGGCTGCAGTGGTGACCTTCACTACCATGACCCGCAAGGCTGCAGCCTCCCAGACCAGCCTCACCCTCAGCAGGGGAAAGAGAAGCTACCCAGACCTACACACCTTTGTGCAGGACATGAAGGATGGGTAAGTTGTCTTTGGTTCCCCGTGCATCCCCTAGATATGTTCCCTATTAGAGCCTTGGTCAACAATAGTTCCGTATTTAAGGAATATGGGCCATTTGGGACGTACCCATAGGGACAATCTCAATTGCATTCTCCTCGAGTCCTCTCTTCTCGCCTCCTTCTCAAAACCCATTGGATGAGAAAGCCCTCCCTTTTGACCATCTCGTCCAATGGGTTTTGAGAAGGAGGTGAAGTGTCTCGGGAAATACAAGGGACTCAACTGACCAATCAGGGATGTTTGGATGTGGCCTACTTCCGTAGAGGTCCATCCATAACGTATTCTAAGAGAATAGAGGTAATATCATGTAGTTTATTTGTGTACCTTTTTTTATTTACTTTTCAGCCATTGGAATCTGCTGAGTGAGAATATGCGTGCCAGGGTGAGTTATAGTCACTTCTAAAGTAGTTCATGTTGGTAAGATGGACCAAACATTCCAAACTCTTATTGGTGGAAATCGTGCAGGACCTTTAATTCAGAGGTTTCCAAACTTTTTCACTCAGGCCCCCCTTTCCAGCATTGTGGAACATCCTGAACCACTGCTTTAACTGACTAGCTTGAGTAAACATATGGTGCAGCAGTGCGCTCCGTTAACAAACTAACTCTATATGGTCTTTTAACATTTCAGATGAGCAGAGATGAGTTTAGTGCTAGGTGCATGGATATTACAAATTGGGTAATGGAGTCTACATCCACTGTGGTCGTTCCCGCCCTTGACCTCACCATGCAGATCAGGCTCTCTGATTCGTCAAGCTCTTCTGGATCAGGAAGTAATGTGGCTAGAGAAGTGACCTCTCTTGGCCGCAGCGTCAGATTCAGCTTTCGTGGTGGACCCAGTAGACGCACCAGTTCAAGAACTACTTGCAGCACACAAACTCCCACGCCTTTCCCCTCCTCTCACAGGTACCTACCCCCTCCTCTCACAGGTACTTAACCCTATCCCCTCCTCTCACAGGTACCTACCACTATCCCCTCCGTCTCATAGATATCTACCACTATCCCCTCCTCTCACAGGTACTTACCCCTATCCCCTCCTCTCACAGGTACTTACCCCTATCCCCTCCTCTCACAGGTACTTACCCCTATCCCCTCCTCTCATAGGTACTTACCCCTACCCCTATCCCCTCCTCTCACAGGTACCTATCCCCCTCCCCACAGGTATACCCCCCTCCTCTCACAGGTACCTACCCCTATCCCCTCCTCCCTATCCCCTCTTCTCACAGGTACTTACCCCTATCCCCTCCTCTCACAGGTACCTACCCCTATCCCCTCCTCTCACAGGTATACCCCTATCCCCTCCTCTCACAGGTACTTACCCCTATCCCCTCCTCTCACAGGTACTTACCCCCATCCCCTCCTCTCACAGGTATCCCCTCCTCTCATAGGTATCCCCTCCTCTCCAGGTACTTACCCCTATCCCCTCCTCTCATAGGTACTTACCCCTATCCCCTCCTCTCACAGGTACTTACCCCTATCCCCCCCTCCCTCTACAGGTACTTACCCCTATCCCCTCCTCTCACAGGTACTTACCCCTATCCCCTCCTCTCACAGGTACTTACCCCTATCCCCTCCTCTCACAGGTACCTACCCCTATCCCCTCCTCTCACAGGTACCTACCCCTATTCCCTCTTCTCACAGGTACCTACCCCTATCCCCTCCTCTCACAGGTACCCCTATCCCCTCCTCCAGGTATACCCCCCTCCCCAGGTATACCCCTATCCCCTCCTCTCACAGGTACCTACCCCTATCCCCTCTTCTCACAGGTACTTACCCCTATCCCCTCCTCTCATAGGTACTTACCCCTATCCCCTCCTCTCACAGGTACCTACCCCTATCCCCTCCTCTCACAGGTACCTACCCCTATCCCCTCTTCTCACAGGTACTTACCCCTATCCCATCCTCTCATAGGTACTTACCCCTTTCCCCTCTTCTTCTTGTAGGTTTTTCTAAAAACATTATTCCCATGTCCCTTGTTATAAGGACAAATATCCATTCCAGATCCACCTAGAGAGAAATACTACTTAGGTACTTCCAAATTCTTTGATCATATTTTGTATTTTGTTATCATGTACTATTAATTTCTGTTGTGCATTCTGCAGTTCCATGACCTCTTTGCTGAGTGATGACGAAGAGCGATATGTCTCCTCACCTGAGGGTGGTGATAGAGAGATGAGACACAGACCCCACTCGGCACCACTGAGTTCTGTGTTTGGAATCTCTGAGGATTCTGTCTTCAACATGGTCCAGAGAGGCCAGTCGCAGAGTGAGATCGTACTGTCGTCCAGTTGGAGTAGACGGGAGAAATACAGACCTGTCAAAATACCAACGGACACCAGGTTTATGATGGGTATTGTAGAGTTGGTAATGAACCTTCTCAATTCCAGATTGGCTGAGCTAATGCGAAGTTTCAGTCAGGGAACTCTAGGTCCGCTGTCTGGTAGTATCTCAGCAAGTCAGCAGTTTGCCCAAGAAATGCTAAGCATGGTGTCTGCTAAGATGTATTCCCATGCCATAGAGCATATTGCGCACGGCCACAAGTCTCCCCTTGAGTTAGAGAGGGAGCTTGAGGCCATATTGGGTCCTCTGGCTGGAAAGGTTATAGTCATCATCATAGATAGCATCTTTAAGGCTAAAGCCAACGGAGGAAACGAGGGACGAGCGACCAGCCCCTTGACCTATTTTCTTACTGCCATTTCAGCAGAAATACAAAGCCTAGTTGTTCAGAGATCGGCTAGCAGACCGTCCACCAGACTGTCCAACAACGACCCACTGCTGAACATTTCCAAGTCAAAGGTCTTAAGATCAGTTCTGCTCAAAATGGCAGAACTCTTTGGCCAAGGTCCAAGTGAAACCTGTCTAGTTCCACTAGTCCAGAGTCAGTCCGACAACTCTGTTTGCGACTGGACTCTGAATGCAGGCACCCTTCATCCAAGTCAATTTCTGTCCCACAACAGAATGACAGAAGTGTCATCCGATGTTGTGGATCTTGTACTTGAGGTTTTTGGGATAACAGGATTTTTGGATAGCAGGAGCCCGTCAAGGCCACAGAGTGCCTGCTCCTACAACTCAGCTAGTGGAGCAATAGATATGAGAGCTCTTGCTGGGGACTTGGTCAGACAGGTGTCTGTCAAACTCAGACCCTTTGTCTCTGAGAGTCAACTCTCCACCATGTCCATGACAGATCTGTCATCATCTATTTCTGACTCCACCTTGAAGCAGTTGTGTTGTAGCTCTGCTGTTGCTGCAGCAACTGTCTGTCAAGCAATCAAAATGGAGCTCGAGAACCAGAGACCTACAAACCTGTCAGCCAGAGACCTACTATCGTCTCTGGTAGAGAGCATTGAAGACATGGATATTTCTGACATCCTCCAGGGCCCGTCGGCCATTTTGGAGGAGGCTGCTATGATTAAGCACCCAGAGATGTCCACCTCGACAATATACAGGTCTCTGCTTCTCGACTCATCTCTCGCCTCCTCTAACATGGTCACTGAGAGCATTATCTTCAACAGCCCACGCCCATCAGAGGAGAATGTGAATATTCAGAATGTGCTCCCTGTTGATAAAGTTGACATCCTCCATGGTCAACCAGTGGAGGGGTATATTGTCAAAGCTGAGCAATGCATCACTCAGGTCATTCAGGATGCAGCTGTGACATATACTGGCGTGCTGGATAAAACCGACACTTGTGGGAAATTGTCGGAAGTTCTGTCTGTCTGCGTTTCCGCGGAGAATATTGAGGATGCATCCTCTGATCTATTTGGTGGAATTATTTCCGACCTGCATGAGGTATCTGAGGTCAATAAGACCTCCATGCGTACGAAATCAGGTCGCAAAATGTTCTGGATGGAAGTGAGTTCAGGTTCCCAGAAGATTTATACCAAAACCCTGGATAAACTGAGGAAGCTTTTCACCTCTCACCTTCTCACTGAGGGAAAAAATACTCCTGTGCAAATTGAGTTCTATGACACTGGACTACTTGTAACTGAGACCACTGTGGAGGTATCTCCTGTACAGAAGACAGACAGTAATACCTCTTCAATGTCCTCAGCCCACCAGCTCACCCTCGACACCTGCACTAAAGGGGTCATCAAACAGGTGATCTCGGTGCTGAGGGTGGAGACTTCAAAGGAAGTCAAATGCGAGAGCATGTCAAATGCATCCTTCGACTTCAACCAGAAGTTGGACTCTATAATTTCAAAATTGGAGAGCCTCACCATTTCGAGTGACGTGACGTCAGCCAAGATTGCCACGATCACGCGATCTCGTAGTGTAGCCAGCAGAACCTCTAACATTTCCATCCAGAGCTTTCACAGTGCTGAGTTCCGAGCTACGGCCAAACAGATTGTGCGTGAGGCCATTCTCAGAGCTGCTAGCGAAGCCAACTGTTCTTTGCCACAGAGCATGCCTAGCAGCACCTTCTCACACCATGTGGTTTCTACAACTGAAGATATAGTGAATATGATCATGCAAGACCTTGAAAATCTATCCCAGTACACAGTGGAGGACGCAGACTCCTTCCCACTAGGAGAGAAAAAGCTGCAGTCCCAGCTCAATCCCAGAGTTGTCTTTGACACCTTATTGGATGCTGCTCAAACCATGTACCACAGAGTAAAGGATAGACTGAACGTCTTTTTGTCTTTTCCACCCGTGTCAGTCACCACAGCCAAAGATGTGCTGGACTCCACCCCTGTGGAGACACTCAGATGCTCAAAGTCCCCTGACACTGCTCTTGTTAAGGACAGGAGCCGCCCTCCGTCTCTGAGAAGTGAGAAGCCATTTTCAAAAGTCAGTTTGACTAAAAGGTCTAAAGCCCTTGTGTCTTCGAGTGGCTCCTCCACAGACCACCATGTAATTGACACATGCAGTGAGGATGTCACTCTGCCCCCCAGGAGTATGTCAGTTGTGAGCGACACCAGTTTGAAGAGAACCTCTCCTCTCCATGGTAGTGGATTGAGTGCAAGTTGTGAACCTCTTGTGGCTCTACAAGACGGAACAGTGGCAGTCAGCCAAGAAGGCTTTAGCAAAACTGCAAAGAAGACGCTCAGCTTGATCCTAAATGTGATCAAGTGCAGATTGGCCAACTCTGAGAGTTCATCTGTTGGGCAGAATGCAAGGGAGGAGTGTCTGATAGCCACTAACATGTTAGACTCTCTACTAGAGAGCCTTGACCTGTTGCCTGACATGAGTGCTGCCAATGAGATCACAAGGACAGAATGCCATACTTCTAACGCAATGGACAAGACAGGTTCACAGTCAGCGCTTGTGAATCAACAAGAAATAGACATATCTGACACCAGTATCATAGTGAAAACTATAATGGATACATTGAAGACAGACGACCCAGAGATGACTACAGCAGAAGAAAATCTGGATAGGCTCCTGTCAATTGAAGCCCTTCAAGATGCGTCTGGCAACCTGATCGCAAAGGTCCATGGTCTCATTCAGGAGATAACCATAAGCCGCCAGCTTCAATCCACGACTGGCCACAGAAGCCTCTCTCAACCAGCGCTGCCAAAGCCAGCACTGAGGAAGCTGTCAAAGGACGATGCGTCAGAGCTCGTTTACAGCTTTGCCCAGACTTCTGTTAGCAGACTCCTGGGACAGTGTTTGGGTAGGCCTATGCCACCCACCGCTGACAGGGTTTTGGATCAGGTCATCAACTTGATGACAGACATGGTGATGGACAGCCTGACTGATCTGTCCAAGTCTGCAATGGAGGATGGTAAGTGAAAGTACCTCTTCATCTGCATAGGACTTCATTGTAACATGATGCTCACTACATTGCGTTTTATGATGTAAACTTCACTGGTTGTGTCCAAAATGGCACCTTCTTCCATATTTAGTGCACTACTTTTGACCAGAGCCAGACCCTATGGGCCCTGTTCAAAAGTTGTGCACTATAAAGGGAAGAGAATGCCTTTTGGGACACTGACTGATTTCCATTGTTGCGTCCTCTTCTCCCAGTTATTGTACCGAGGTCGGTCACACCAGCTTGCTCTTCTTACTTAGACACCAGCGATGCCGCAAGTGACATCACTCATGGTGTTGTGGCTGACCTTAATGCTACTGAGGAATTCCCTGCCAGGGGCCTTAGCCCGGCTAATGTAAAGGCTGACGGCATGGCCCACCTTCCCTCTGCCAGGGGGGAAGAGACTAAGAAGAACAGGAAGTGGCATTTCCTACACAAAATTGTCAAGATTCCAAAGATCAGGATTAAGGTAGAGGGCTCAGTGTCTTTAGATTACCTCTGTAAGGCAGGGCTGAAATGTACCCTACAGATTCACTAAACCCCTATTGTCTCTTCATTAGAACAATGCTGTTGTCATTGTCTTTAGGAGGTTGAGTGAGGCCGCTGTAATACAATCCTAATACACATGGGAGAGAGAGTCAATGCATGTGTTCCAAATTGCATCCTATTCCCTATATAGTGCACTACTTTTGACCACAGCTCTATAGGCCCTTGTCAAAAGTTGTGCCTTACGTAGCCAATAGGGTGCCTTTTGGGATGCATGCCATATGTTTTACACAGGCTCAGTTGTCCTGATGTGTTTTGTCAACAGCTATTCAAGACAAAAGGGGAACCGAAGAGCCACCCTGAACAGGATTCTCTGCCTACCAAACGTCTCAGAGAGACTCGTATTTCACAGGGTAAGTGATAAGCATCGATAATGTCATATTGATGTATCACCCTATGGCCAGCTTGTTAAAACGGTGACTACAGATACAGGTGGACAGACAGGCAGACAGACAGATACAAACATTCATTTTCTGATTATGAAATATTCTTTTCACAGATGCTGAGTGTGAGGTTCCATCCACTTCCCCACCCAAGGAGGCCCTGACAACCACACTGGCCCCTGCTCCCCAGGAGTCCCAGTACCGTAAACGCCCTCTCATAGTCAGGGTGTTACGAGCTATCTCCAGAGCCGTCTCCAAACCATTCAGAGAAGCTTTTGGGAAGAAGAATTAGCCAAATGCCGGATTTTATTACTATTTTAATCAGAGCCTTTATTTAATAAAACATTGATTTGCCTGCATTGATTTCTGTCTATAGTCATCTTACTGTTTGTGCAAGATAATGGTACTTCAAACCACATCGTCAAACGTATTTATAGTGAAGCACTTCATATTTTTTATTTTATTTAACCTTCATTTAACTAGGAAAGTCAGTTAAGAACAAATTATTATTTACAATGACGGCCTACCCCGGCCAAACCTGGATGTATAAGATGAACAGAGAACACTTTGTAACACTTTCTGTGAAGCCCATATCTATAATGCATACACTCAAGTTTACTCATCATTGGGAAAGGTAGGCCAAACGGCCTTTACTTATCATTGGGAAAGGTAGGATGTGTTTTGGACACATCCTTTCTGTGCTCTAGCAATTTAAGAACAGATGCCTCCTTCCATCAGCCATAGGCACCTTGTTCAGTATCTGTCACTTTACAGTACTGTAGTTCATGATCTGGTTCTACTTAGTTTATGACATTCCTCCTCGTTCTTATAGGCTGGAGCAGACTTGGTTTGTCTCAAAATAAGACCGGTTTAAAATAGATTTAGCCTGTTAAAGCAGGGTTTACCAAACTTTTTTTTCAAGGTGAAGGGGGAGGTTCGGACAGCTAAAGGACGTCCATTTTTTTTGCACTGACCACAGACGTGGTCAAGTGTAAATATGACTTCTTACATGAGCCTGACAGTGCATCTCACGAAAGACAATGCTATCTCAGGCTAACATAGTTTGGAAAGCAATTGGCTATTGCTTCAAAGAGAAGACAATGAAAAGACTAATCTGTCTTTTAGTTATCAAAATTCTGAACTTGATTGAGCGAACAGTATTTTTGGCATCGGCTATATCCCCGGTGAGAGTGCATATTCACTTTCTTTATCCCTGGGTCAGTGCCACTTGAAAGTCATATTGAAAAAGATTCTGCTAATCTCTATAGTCATATAAAGTGTAGTAGAATTGCATGATAAAAAATATTTTTAAAAGGCCAATTTGTTTTCCTGTAAATAGAAACATATTTGATATAGCCTAGCCTAGGCTTACTCCACCACGCGCTGCATTGAACAGACGTTTTTTTGCGAACAGTGATTGAGTTATATTATTAGTCTAAATGATGACTATCCAATTTACTAATCACATTAGCAATAGATAGCTATCTTACATAAGTCTGTAAATGTGATGATGCATAGAATGCTTTATATGTTGTTTATGGTGAAAATCAGCTTCCCCTTAACTTGAGACTCGCGCGCCTATGAGCAAGACAGTTAGGCCTAAACACTGTTTTCCTTTGCTAATGTTTCGTCCGTCCGTCGGCTGTCAGTTATGTCGATGACTGTGTACATACAGTGGGGCAAAAAAGTATTTAGTCAGCCACCAATTGTGCAAGTTCTCCCACTTAAAAAGATGAGAGGCCTGTCATTTTCATCATAGGTACACTTCAACTATGACAGACAAAATTAGAAGAAAAAAATCCAGAAAATCACATTGTAGGATTTTTCATGAATTTATATGCAAATTGTGGTGGAAAATAAGTATTTGGTCAATAACAAAAGTTTATCTCAATACTTTGTTATATACCCTTTGTTGGCAATGACAGAGGTCAAGCGTTTTCTGTAAGTCTTCACAAGGTTTTCACACACTGTTGCTGGTATTTTGGCCCATTCCTCCATGCAGATCTCCTCTAGAGCAGTGATGTTTTGGGGCTGTTGCTGGGCAACACGGACTTTCAACTCCCTCCAAAGATTTTCTATGGGGTTGAGATCTGGAGACTGGCTAGGCCACTCCAGGACCTTGAAATGCTTCTTACGAAGCCACTCCTTCGTTGCCCGGGCGGTGTGTTTGGGATCATTGCCATGCTGAAATACCCAGCCACGTTTCATCTTCAATGCCCTTGCTGATGGAAGGAGGTTTTCAATCAAATTCTCACGATACATGGCCCCATTCATTCTTTCCTTTACAGTCGTCCTGGTCCCTTTGCAGAAAAACAGCCCCAAAGCATGATGTTTCCACCCCTATGCTTCACAGTAGGTATGGTGTTCTTTGGATGCAACTCAGCATTCTTTGTCCTCCAAACACGACGAGTTGAGTTTTAGTTATATTTTGGTTTCATCTGACCATATGACATTCTCCCAATCTTCTTCTGGATCATCCAAATGCTCTCAAGCAAACTTCAGATGGGCCTGGACATGTACTGGCTTAAGCAGGGGGACACGTCTGGCACTGCAGGATTTGAGTCCCTGGCGGCGTAGTGTGTTACTGATGGTAGGCTTTGTTACTTTGGTCCCAGCTCTCTGCAGGTCATTCACTAGGTCCCCCCGTGTGGTTCTGGGATTTTTGCTCACCGTTCTTGTGATCATTTTGACCCCACGGGGTGAGATCTTGCGTGGAGCCCCAGATCGAGGGAGATTATCAGTGGTCTTGTATGTCTTCCATTTCCTAATAACTGCTCCCACAGTTGATTTCTTCAAATCAAGCTGCTTACCTATTGCAGATTCAGTCTTCCCAGCCTGGTGCAGGTCTGCAATTTTGTTTCTGGTGTCCTTTGACAGCTCTTTGGTCTTGGCCATAGTGGTGTTTGGGGTGTGACTGTTGAGGTTGTGGACAGGTGTCTTTTATACTGATAACAAGTTCAAACAGGTGCCATTATTACAGGTACCGAGTGGAGGACAGAGGAGCCTCTTAAAGAAGAAGTTACAGGTCTGTGAGAGCCAGAAATCTTGCTTGTTTGTAGGTGACCAAATACTTATTTTCCACCACAATTTGCAAATAAATTAATTATAAATCCTACAATGTGATTTTCTGGATTTTCTTTTCTCATTTTGTCTGTCACAGTTGAAGTGTACCTATGGTGAAAATTACAGGCCTCTCGTCTTTTTAAGTGGGAGAACTTGCACAATTGGTGGCTGACTAAATACTTTTTTGCCCCACTGTACGGCACGCCAATCATCGACACCGGAAGTCCCATGACCGTCACAGCCCTAGTATGCTTGAGTTTGTTCAAGAGAGGCTTTGTACAGAAACCCATCCTAAAACCCCAAACAGCAAGCAATGCAGGTGTAGAAGCACGGTGGCTAGGACAAACTCCCTAGGAATGCCGAAACCTAGGAAGAAACCTAGAGAGGAACCAGGCTATGAGGGTGGCCAGTCCTCTTCTGGCTGTGCCGGGTGGAGATTATAACAGAACATGGGCAAGATGTTCAAATGTTCATAGATGACCAGCAGGGTCAGATAATATTAATCACAGTGGTTGTAGAGGGTGAAACAGGTCAGCACCTCAGGAGTAAATGTCAGTTGGCTTTTCATAGCCAATCATTCAGAGTATTTCTACTGCTCCTACTGTCTCTAGAGAGTTGAAAACAGCAGGTCTGGGACAAGGTAGCACATCCGGTGAACAGGTCGGGGTTCCATAGCCGCAGGCAGAACAGTTGAAACTGGAGCAGCAGCACGACCAGGTGGACTGGGGACAGCAAGGAGTCATCAGGCCAGGTAGTCCTGAGGCATGATCCTAGGGCTCAGGTCCTGAGAGAGAGAGCGCATACTTAAATTCACACAGGACACCGGATAAGACAGGAGAAATACACCAGATATAACAGACTGACCCTAGCCCCCCGACATAAACTATTGCAGCATAAATACTGACAGGAGGGGTCCTGGCCAGACTACACTCAATCATAGGACCTACTGCAGAGATGAGTCTTCAATAAATAAAGGTCCATTCTATGCTGTCAAAAGCTTTTTCCGCATCTAATGAAGCCGCCACTACAGATTCTTGGTCATTCTCTACATAATGCATAATATTAAATAATCTTCTGATATTATCAGGAGATGAGTGGTTTCTTACAAAGCCTGTTTGGTCCATATCAACCAAGTCCGGAAGAACCTAATCCAGTCTAAGAGCGATGAGTTTCGCAAGAATCTTATATGAAGTGTTGAATAGAGATATTGGTCTATACGACCCACAAAGCAGAGGATCTTTCCCAGGTTTTAACAAAACTGTGATCAGTGCCTCTTCAAGTGTGTCTGGGAGTTTTTCTGTCTCTATGGCATAATTACACATACTGCAAAGAGGCTCAATTAGTTTGGGTGAAAAGGATCAATAGAATTCAATATGGAATCCGTCTAACCCTGGTGATTTTCCCCCAGCATTGTTGAAAATGGATTCCCTAATCTCTTTCTCCAAGTACTCTCTATCCTCATCAGTTAAAGTTTGTACATTGAGTTTGTTCACAAACTCATGCATTGTGGCAGGGACATCCCCTTCAGACTTGTACAATGTTTCATAAAACGCCCTGAAGACTAGATTAATTTCCTCAGGACTGTGAACAACTGTGTTCAAATCAAATCAAATCAAATTTATTTATATAGCCCTTCGTACATCAGCTGATATCTCAAAGTGCTGTACAGAAACCCAGCCTAAAACCCCAAACAGCAAGCAATGCAGGTGTAGAAGCACGGTGGCTAGGAAAAACTCCCTAGAAAGGCCAAAACCTAGGAAGAAACCTAGAGAGGAACCAGGCTATGTGGGGTGGCCAGTCCTCTTCTGGCTGTGCCGGGTGGAGATTATAACAGAACATGGCCAAGATGTTCAAATGTTCATAAATGACCAGCATGGTCGAATAATAATAAGGCAGAACAGTTGAAACTGGAGCAGCAGCACAGTCAGGTGGAAGTTGAAACTGGAGCAGCAGCATGGCCAGGTGGACTGGGGACAGCAAGGAGTCATCATGTCAGGTAGTCCTGGGGCATGGTCCTAGGGCTCAGGTCAGTTGAAACTGGAACAGCAGCATGGCCAGGTGGACTGGGGACAGCAAGGAGTCATCATGTCAGGTAGTCCTGGGGCATGGTCCTAGGGCTCAGGTCCTCCGAGAGAGAGAAAGAAAGAGAGAAGGAGAGAATTAGAGAACGCACACTTAGATTCACACAGGACACCGAATAGGACAGGAGAAGTACTCCAGATATAACAAACTGACCCCAGCCCCCCGACACATAAACTACTGCAGCATAAATACTGGAGGCTGAGACAGGAGGGGTCAGGAGACACTGTGGATTGTTATTGGGTATCTTAATAGAGCTAATAACTCTACTAGAATCCTCTCGTCTTATCTGCCAAGCAAGCAACTTGAGCTTTATCTCCATGTTCGTAAGTAGTTTTGTTTTTTTCTCCTAAGAGCATTTTCCCCTTTATGGGTCGTCAGGGTGTTATATTCCAATCGCTTTGAGTCAAATGTTTGTAGAGTTGAGTCGTAAAATATTACACTATGTTCATTTTCCAGATCTCTGATTTCATTCTCCAACAAATTTACTTGAGCCGTATACATCTTACGAGCACCTGAACTAAAAGATATGATTTGCCCCCTCAGATATGCAAGGAGAGCTTCCCATAAAATTAGGGGGGAGGCAGAGTTGTTATTGGTGCTAAAAATATATGTCTATATGAGTGTTCAGAAATGTTACAAATGTGGGATTATTTAGTAAGTATGTTCCAAACCTCCATCTTCTTGAGGGTGGCTGTGCTCTACTGACTGGCACTGAAGCCAGCAGGGCAGAATGATCTGATATACATCTTGGTAAGTACTTACACCCAGTAGTTAAGCTTCCATTGGCTGCAGGAATAAGAAATAAATCAATTCTAGAGTAACTGTCATGGACAGGGGAGTAAAATGAGTATTCTTTAACCTTTTGGTTGTGAAATCTCCATAAGTCCAAAGTGTTTCATTTCTGCTTTTAACATTTTAGCTGCCTGTGTGAGGCTGATACTATTAGAGGAAGATCTATCACTGGAAGGGTCCAGTACCAAGTTAAAATCCACTGCCATTAAAATCTCTGATGATGGGCACGTTAACTTCAAAAAGATGTCTTGATAAAATTTAGGAACATCATGGTTAGGCTCATACACATTCACGATGGTAATGCGCTCATTGTTAATGAAACCTTGAATGATCACAAACCTACCCCCTTTGTCTTTAATCTGAGATTGTATCTGAAAGGGGCAATGCTTATTAATGAGTATTGCCACCCATTTTGCCCGAGAGGTGAAAGATGAATAGTAAACTTGACCCACCCACTCTCTCTTCAGCTTATCATGCTCAGAGTCAGTCAGGTGTGTCTCCTGAAGAAGAGCTATATCAAACTTATGCTGCTTTAGATCATTCAGAATGCGTTTGCGCTTGACTGGGCATTTAGTACCCCTAATGTTAAGTGACTGGGCATTTAGTACCCCTAATGTTAAGTGACTGGGCATTTAGTACCCCTAATGTTAAGTGACTGGGCATTTAGTACCCCTAATGTTAAGTGACTGGGCATTTAGTACCCCTAATGTTAAGTGACTGGGCATTTAGTACCCCTAATGTTAAGTGACTGGGCATTTAACACCCCTAATGTTAAGTGACTGGGCATTTACTACCCCTAATGTTAAGTGACTGGGCATTTAGTACCCCTAATGTTAAGTGACTGGGCATTTAGTACCCCTAATGTTAAGTGACTGGGCATTTAGTACCCCTAATGTTAAGTGGCTGGGCATTTAGTACCCCTAATGTTAAGTGACTGGGCATTTAATACCCCTAATGTTAAGTGACTGGGCATTTAGTACCCCTAATGTTAAGTGACTGGGCATTTAGTACCCCTAATGTTAAGTGACTGGGCATTTAGTACCCCTAATGTTAAGTGACTGGGCATTTAGTACCCCTAATGTTAAGTGACTGGGCATTTAATACCCCTAATGTTAAGTGACTGGGCATTTAATACCCCTAATGTTAAGTGTCATAAATGTATAGTTATTAGGTGCCAACATCTTTAAAGAAAATAAGAAATAGTGAAAAGGAAAGAAACAAAATAGCTGAGTAAATACCACGTGTACAAAATGAAATGATGAAAGTATAAAGTAGTAAACATCTCGTGAGCCAATACCCTGGCCCTACCACAAACCCACCCAACCCCCTCCCCAACTGAGGGAGTTAAAGAACCCATATCCTTAGACGCTAGTCTTTAAGCTAGATGTACTTGCTACGCATAGCATCACTCGAATTAGGTTCATTCTAAATCAAATGTATATGGAATTAGAAGTACATTGACTGTTCCTTGTAGCATGAAAATATTGTTAGTCAAGTAACAAAATACAATTTGATTAAAACAATATTGACTGGACTAATTAGCCCCACTTGAGCATGTCTCAATTTTTTTTCTTTTTTTAGATAAAATAAACTTCGGTACATTCATAGTCACCAACCGAGCCTACCCGCACACCCAAATGTCAACCAATCGTCATTCCCCAAAGCGCCCTGAAACCTGTGCCGCTCGGCGACAAAAGCGATGACCACAAACACACCCCAGCAGGTCAGGATTAAAGACATCAAACTATGATGTATGAATGAAGACCTTTACCAGACGATAACTATCATCTCTCAAATATAAAATAGGGACAAGTAGTTAAACAATCACCATCCTCCTGATTTCACCCTTCCCCCAAAATATTATATATATATACACACACACAGCTTTACACTTGTGTATGTGTATACATATCAGCTAGCTGGCAATTATGCGGCCAGCCAATGAGTAGCTTATCCCTGTCTCTGTATCAATAATGCCAGCATACATCTCTAACAGTAAACAGGCCAGCAAACGTAATAGTAGCTCAAATTCCCTGAAGTAATATAAACATAGTTAGGCTTGAAACCCAGTCAAAAGCCACATAACTATTTAACCAAATCCGACTGGACCTTTCTGCGTAAAATAAAAGTATACAGCAAAAATGTAACTACCTGGCAGAGTGAGGATGTATAGTAGCTATAGCTACACCCTTGTAAACTTAGCGAGCTGGCTAAATTGCACAGCCACATTAGCTATGATCCAACTTCACCTCGCCAGTCATTATCATGCTAGCCAGCCAGCCAGTCGATCATATGAGTAATTTCGTTGTTTCCTCATGTGCTAACAGTTCACTATCCACTGTATCCAAGTTCAAAAGACAGTTCCTCGGGGTGTAGTAGACGTGAACAAGTTAGGAAGTTCTTTCCTCATGTCTGTTTCAGCCATCTTCACAGAGTCAAATGTGTGCTCACCATTCTTGGTTTCGATCCACAAAGTCGCTGGTTAGCGCAGGCCGTATGCCAAGCCAGCCTGACGCAGGAGTCTCTTTAGTGGGGAGAAAGCCATCTTCCTCTTGTTAAGTGTTGGAGAAAAATCCGGAAAGATCATGATTCTGGCATCTCCGTACTTGCTCGGGCAGCAGAGAGGATGCGAACAGTGTCCTGGTACCGTAGACATTTTATGACAAATGCCCTGGGTGCAACCTGGCCAGGCAGCCGCCTCCGTAGGGTGCGATAGGCCCTCTCAATCTCCAGTGGGTGCGCGGGAGGGGGTAGATCCAGAATTTTGGGAATCCTGTAGAAAGGAGATCGCGTCTCTTCCCTCCACGACCCCTGGGAAACCTTGAAGTCTCAAATTCGAGTGCCTCTGGAAATTTTCCTAATAATCAAATTTCTCCTCGAGTTTAGCGATGGCGTCTTCCAACTTCTTGTATTTTTTGGTCCGCTTCCTCGCGGACGTCCAGGATGGCAGCCTGGTGGTCAGCATGGTTTTTTTCTAACTTTGTCACTCGTCCCTTTGTGACTATCTGGTCTTCGTGGAGTTTATCGACCAGTACATCAATTTTTCCGAGGCATTCAGAAAGTGTCTCTTGGATTTTTGTTATCCCTTGTCCATCTCCATTCTGAACCATGCTGGTGCTTCTTCCGAGCTAGCATCCGCCGAGGCCGATGAAGGGCTGTCAGAGAAGGGCATTCTCCCATGCCTCGTCTGAGGCTTTGAAATATTGGGCATATTTTGCTTTGGCGATACAATAAATGTTTTAACTTCCAACTCACTATTAACGAACAGTTAAACCATGTCAAAATGCCTTAAAACTGTTCGAAAGTTCAAGGACACTACGCAGACGCGTCTTGTTAGAGCTTCGCCATTGGCGGAAGTCCCTCCCATATCATCATTCTTAACAGTCATCGTCAAACAAGTCTTCTACTGTTGTTCTTCTCCATTTCATGCAAAACACATTGGAGGGACACTTCATATATGTAATGGGTGTACTTTCCATGTTACAGTATTTCCTTTATAACATTTATTATGACATCACTACATAACAAACAAAACAACATTAGTGTTCTTTAGATCACCTCTGACCGTTCCCCACGTTTTATGTTAGATATACTGTTCCAGTAGTTGCTTTTGAACGTGTCGGGAAAAAGTATTCTTGAAACAAAGCACATTCCAAAAGGGCGTGAGTTTTTAACCCCCACCAGGTCCCTCCTCCCCCTCTGCGGGTGAGAGGGGATCTGGTTGAAGTCATTCATTGCAAACCTGATCTGACCTATTTGGATCCTCGCAAGACAGTCTGTAATCCCGACATGTTTCAAGCTGACTACCATTGTCCGTGTTCCCAAGAACTCCAAGGTAACCTGTCTGTAGCACTCACATCTGTAATTATGAAGTGCTTTGAAAGACTGGTCATGACCACATCAACACAATCATCCCAGACACCCTGTACCAGCTCCAATTTGCATAGCTCCCCAACAGATCCACAGATGAAGCAATCTCTATCGAGAGGGGAAATAACTATGTGAGAATGCTGTTCATAGACGACAGCCCAGCGTTCAACACCATAGTCCCCTCCAAGCTCGGGACCTTGGGACTGAAGACCTCCTTCTGCAACTGGATGCTGGACTTTCTGACGGGCTGACCCCAGGTGGAGAGGATAGGCAAGAACACCTCTGCCACACTGACCTTCAACACGGGAGGCCCTCAGGTGTGCGTGCTTAGTCTCCTTCTGTACTCCCTGTTCACCCATGATTGTGTGGCCACACACGACTCCAACACCATCATCAAGTTTTCTGACGACACGAAGGCGATGAGAGGTCAGAGACTTGGCATTGTGGTGCCAGGACAACCTCTCCCTTAATGTCAGTAAGACCAAGGAGCTGACCGTGGACTATAGGAGCAAGAGGGGAGAGCACATCCCAATCCACATCAACAGAGCTGTTCCTTGGCATCCACATCACTAAGGACCTAACATGGTCCACACACACCCGCACAGTCGTGAAGTGGGCCCGCCAGGAGGCTGAAAAATTTGGCATGGGCACTCGCATCCTCAAAAGTTAAAGGGTTTTGCACTGACCCTACGCACAGTCACTAGACTGTATACAAACCATATGCACACTCAAAAACTCTACATTTACACTCCCACACAAAACCCCCACAGATTCACATACTATACATACTGTACCACACACACAAACCGACACAACCCACACACACATACACACACACACACTCACGAACAAACACACACCGTTACACTCATCATTTGCTGCTGCTGCTGTTCTTTATTTTGCTATTATTATTATTAGTATTATTATTATCTATCCTGATGCCTAGTCACCCTGCCTTCTTGTACATATCTACCTCAAATACCCCGTACCTCTGCACACTGATCTGGAAGTGGTACTCCTTGTATATAGCTTTATTCTTAGGTATTTTATTCCTCGTGTTACAATATATACAGTACCAGTCAAAAGTTTGGACACACCTACTCATTCCAAGGTTTCTTTATTTTTACAATTTTCTACATTGTAGAACATCAAAGTATGAAATAACACATAAGGAATCCTGTAGTAATCAAAAAAAGTGTTAAACGAATCAAAATATATTTTATATTTGAGATTCTTCAAAGTAGCCACCCTTTGCCTTGATGACAGCTTTGCACACTATTGGCATTCTCTCAACCAGCTTCATGAGGTACTCACCTGGAATGCATTTCAATTAACAGGTGTGCCTTGTTCAAAGTTCATTTTTGGAATTTATTTCCTTCTTAGTGCGTTTGAGCCAATCACTTGTTTTGTGACAAGGTAGGGGTGGTATACAGAAGATAGCCCTCTTGGGAAAATACCAAGTCCATATTATGGCAAGAACAGCTCAAATAACCAAAGAGAAACGAAAGTCTATTATTATTTTAAGACATTTAGTTCAGTCAATCCGGAAAATCTCAAGAACTTTGAATGTTTCTTCAAGTGCAGTCGCAAAATCCATCAAGCGCTACGTCTCTCATGAGGACCGCCACAGGAAAGGAAGACCCAGAGTTACCTCTGCTGTAAAGTTCAAGTAACAGACACATCTCAACATCAACTGTTCAGAGGAGACTACGTGAATCAGGGCTTCATGGTCAAATTGCTGCAAAGAAACCACTACTAAAGGACACCAATAACAAGAAGACTTGCTTGGGCCAAGAAACACGAGCAATGGACATTAAACCGGTGGAAATCTGTCCTTTTGGAAAAGCAATCCAGGTGAAGCTGGTTGAGAGAATGCCAAGAGTGTGCAAAGCTGTCAACAAGGCAAAGGGTGGCTACATTGAAGACTCTATATAAATATAAAATAGATTTTGATATGTTTAACACTTTTTTGGTTACTACATGATTCCATGTGTTATTTCATAGTTTTGAGTTCTTCACTATTATTTTACAATGTGGAAAATAGTCCAAATAAAGAAAAACCTTTGAATGAGTAGGTGTGTTCAAACTTTTGGTACTGTATATATACACTGCTTAAAAAAATAAAGGGAACACTAAAATAACACATCCTAGATCTAAATGAATGAAATATTCTTATTAAATACTTTTTTCTTTACATAGTTGAATGTGCTGACAACAAAATCACACAAAAATTATCAATGGAAATCAAATTTATCAACCCATGGAGGTCTGGATTTGGAGTCACACTCAAAATTAAAGTGGAAAACCACACTACAGGCTGATCCACACACACTACAGGCTGTAATGTCCTTAAAACAAGTCAAAATGAGGCTCAGTAGTGTGTGTGGCCTCCACATGCCTGTAGGACCTCCCTACAACGCCTGGGCATGCTCCTGATGAGGTGGCGGATGGTCTCCTGAGGGATCTCCTCCCAGACCTGGACTAAAGCATCCGCCAACTCCTGGACAGTCTGGGGTGCAACGTGGCGTTGGTGGATGGAGCGAGACATGATGTCCCAGATGTGCTCAATTGGATTCAGGTCTGGGGAACGGGCGGGCCAGTCCATATCATCAATGCCTTCCTCTTGCAGGAACTGCTGACACACTCCAGCCACATGAGGTCTAGCATTGTCTTGCATTAGGAGGAACCCAGGGCCAACCGCACCAGCATACGGTCTCACAAGGGGTCTGAGGATCTCATCTCGGTACCTAATGGCAGTCAGGCTACCTCTGGCGAGCACATGGAGGACTGTGCGGCCCCCCAAAGAAATGCCACCCCACACTATGACTGACCCACCGCCAAACCGGTCATGCTGGAGGATGTTGCAGGCAGCAGAACGTTCTCCAAGGCGTCTCCAGACTCTGTCACGTCTGTCAGATGTGCTCAGTGTGAACCTGCTTTCATCTGTGAAGAGCACAGGGCGCCAGTGGCGAATTTGCCAATCTTGGTGTTCTCTGGCAAATGCCAAACGTCCTGTACGGTGTTGGGCTGTAAGCACAACCCCCACTTGTGAACGTCGGGCCCTCATACCACCATCATGGAGTCTGTTTCTGATCGTTTGAGCAGACACATGCACATTTGTGGCCTGTTGGAGGTCATTTTGCAGGGCTCTGGCAGTGCACCCTCTGCTCCTCCTTGCACAAAGGCGGAGGTAGCGGTCCTGCTGATGGGTTGTTGCCCTCCTATGGCCTCCTCCACGTCTCCTGATGTACTGGCCTGCCTCCTGGTAGCGCCTCCATGCTCTGGACACTACACTGACAGACACAGCAAACCTTCTTGCCACAGCTCGCATTGATGTGCCATTCTGGATGAGCTGCACTACTTGAGCCACTTGTGTGGGTTGTAGACTCCGTCTCATGCTACCACTAGAGTGAAAGCACCGCCAGCATTCAAAAGTGACCAAAACATCAGCCAGGAAGCATAGGGACTGAGAAGTGGTCTGTGGTCACCACCTGCAGAACCACTCCTTTATTGGGGGTGTCTTGCTAATTGCCTATAATTTCCACCTGTTGTCTATTCCATTTGCACAACAGCATGTGAAATGTATTGTCAATCAGTGTTGCTTCCTCAGTGGACAGTTTGATTTCACAGAAGTGTAATTGACTTGGAGTTACATTGTGTTGTTTAAGTGTTCCCTTTATTTTTTTGAGCAGTGTATATATTCTATAGTTTTGTACTCTGCATTGTTGGGGTGGGCTCGTAAGCAAGCATTTCACGTTAAAGAGTTGATTTGAGAGGGAAAGACAAAGAGCGAGGGAGTCCAAATGTATTCTGACCTAGTCTTTAGTATGAAACCATTTTTAATGAGACAAGTACAAAACATTCAAGGAACAGTTGTCTCCATGTCTCGTCCGTACCTGGTAGGAGTACTCGGTTGGGGGTCCCGCAAAGTTCATCCCAATGGCTGGGGGAGGAGGGTAGGCATTGGTCATGTAGGGACGTATCTTTTCCAGAGAATCTACCAATTTTCCTTCGTGAGGAAATTGCAACAAATTACCGGGCTTCCCGCTCAAACCGAAAGTGCTATTTAGAAGCATATGTTTTATTTTATTTAACCAGGTAAGTTGACTGAGAACACATTCTCATCTACAGCAATGACCTGGGGAATAGTTACAGGGGAGGGGGGTGAATGAGCCAATAGTAAGCTTGGGATGATTAGGTGACCGTGATGGTATGAGGAACAGAATAGGAATTTAGCCAGGCCACCAGGGTTAACACCCCTACTCTAACAGAGAGAATAAAGTAGACGGCACGGGTCAAAATTTTGATTGATGACCCTGTGTCCATGATGACGTGTACATGTCCAAATATGGGCCTCCGGCCAGGCCATCCTGTTCCTGTGGTCACGTGTTAGAGGGTATGTTATTTTATATCTATATTGCATCCTTTGAAGTAGTCATGCTGATTGATGTCTAGGGACCTGGTTGAACTGGGGGGGGTTCAGTGTTTGAACTTTTGAACGTGTATGGCCCCCCACCCCCAGTTGTATTGCCCTTATGGTTGTTATCTGATGAAGCAGGAATGTCCGGGGTATTGGCTGTGGCAGATGCATTATAAATACAAGTCCAGAACAAGGCATGCGACCCCAGAACAGTAAACAAGATTTTTTAAATAAAGCCCAGAATATTAAACATAAAAATATGTCTCCTAGGCCATTTCTCGGGGTGCTCTGCAGCTCATGTCATGAACCCAACGACAAAAGCCTGGAGGATGTTTTGCGTGAGGCTCCAGAATGTTTTAAAGTAGTTTTGTGTACGAGTGAGGGACATATGTCTTACATATTCCACCCTGAGGAATCTACGGTTAAGATATTCACAGACAGCGGCCCCAAACCCCTTTATCGGGCAGAACCCGAGAGTTTTTCTCTAGCGCTAAGGATGAGAATGGCTTAAGATAAGACTCGCGCTGTGTCAAATTGAACAGGCCCTGAGTGCTTCAAGTCTACCCAGATATGCGTTGGAAGAACAGGTCTGTGGACGAAGTGATCTGATGGCCCTAAGAATCGCTTCAATGGCGTATACCCCTGACTCCAGAGTGACAGTTTTAGCAAGTGAACAATTTGATAGTGCAAATGCGACGAAAACTGTCAGTTCATATGTATTTTCCAAAGCATGCAAGGATGTAAACTTCTTTATACCAGTGTTCAGTTTTAAATGGTGTGATTACCATATTTTCCGAACACTGATGAATAAGCTGGAGTCTTTTCGAAAATCGTGAACAATTACGGCGATGGCCGAGGTTATCGTTGAGACATACCCAGGACCCACAAGGCCGAAGGAGGATCTTTCCCTGGAGTGAAAACGTCCCGAGCTTCGATGGAGCGGGCAAGCGACAATGCAATGATGAATTGGAAACGGATAATGGTCAGGGCTAACCGGACCCTTTATCTGTAAGAAATAGTAAAAATGTTGAATTATAACGTGTGTTCAAATGTATGTACTAAATATTCTGAATGAAATCATTGGTTTTGAAAATGTATCTCACCCTTTAACGAAAGGGGAAGCTGTCTTTTCTCTCACGCCCTGGTCTGTCGCAGAGAAATGTCATGTCTGAAAAAAACATGTATTATTTTAGAGTCTTATATGTTATAAAGTTTGTAATAATGTACAACTGCAGGCCTCCAAGGTTTTTACATAAAACACTCGTGATGCATGTTTAAATATTAGTCAAATTTGGTAATTCATTCTAACATGTCTTAAAAAAGGTTGTACTATATATTTTGGAATGAAATCAATAGTTTTAAAACAGTATCTCACCCTTTAACGTTGGGAAATGTATTTTACATCATCACTTCGCTCTGTCGCCAAGGAAAAAGACACAGAAAATCAGGGTGCGTGCGTGAGTGTGCGTGTGACGGAGCAGCAGGAGTGTGTGTGCGTTTCAAAAACAAAAAGGGGCGTGTGTGTGTGTGTGTTCAACAGGGCCCAACCATGTAGCCCCGTTGTATCTGTAGAGAATCGTTTGAAACCAATGTTTGCACTATCATGCATACGGCATGTCCAGATATCTGCCGACACCCCGGGGTTAAACATTGATATCTCTAATCAGCGCCCGGTGTCCCCCACCCCGGTTGTAGACAGAATATCTCGACATCCCCTCCTGTTGTTTGAATTCACCGCCTTTGTTCTCTAAACCAAATATACAGGGTGTTGCATACATGATATCTCCCGAACAAATGCCACCACGGCCCTGTAAACTCATTCCGTACTTTCGCTAGTTAGGGACAGAACGATATTAATGATATTGGACACTGAACGATCTGTTAGACAAAGCAAGAGATTATGGCGAACCACGTGATGTCTTACAGTTGGAAATTTGTGGAGATAGCCTGCATAACACAGTATCTCTTATTTTACCCAACGGCAAAGCAGATCTTGAACAATTTATCGCACTGCTAGAACACCTTGTTCAGTCAAATTTAGCCATCATAGCAGATCGGACCCTCGAGCTTGTAGTGCAAATAATACGTCAACCCCAGGGTGGTGGTGGTCAGAGAAGGAAGCTTGATAGCCTAATGCAGTCAGAAATCATAAGCAATAAAAGGGCCTACCTCATAAACGTTCACAATCCAGGTAATAAGCTATGTTTTGCAATAGGCCTAGCGCATTTACTTAACCCGGGATGTACTGATCTGACGGCATTGCAAAAGGCTAGAGAGCTCCAAACGGCCGTGGGTCTCGGGATACAGGATGCTGTGGCTTTCTCTGACATAGTCAAATTTGAAAACTTTCTGAGTATCAAGATTGTGGTTTTGTACCACAGTAGAGCTAATGCAGCTCTCTTGAAGTTCCAAAACAACCCCCAACTGCATTCTCAGATTCTGTACTTTTATGTGCAAAACGAACATTACTACGCCGTTACCAACATCACAGCGTTCATAGGGGCACCATATGTGTGTCCATCCTGCCATACCGGCTATACCCGAAAGGGGAGGCACTCTTATAACTGTTCAGTATGTCAGGATGCAGATTGCCCAATGCAACCCTTAAACTTGACACCCTGTGAGGATTGCCACCGCACATGTCGTTCGACCTACCGTTACAAAAAACACAAAATTGAAACATGGCTCCCCAAGGCATGTAAATCTGTAAGCAGTTGTGACATTAACAAGAAATGCCCAAAATGTCTTTGCAATTACAACCTTAAAATAGATCGCATGTGTGTGGAATCATACATTGTCCAATCTGTAAAGGGCCTTTGAAAAGCAGAGATGCTGAAGTGGTTCAAGAAGTGCCACACGAGTGTTATATTCAGCCCTTGGCTGAAGATGAACATTCAGAGAAATATGTGTTCTATGATTTTGAGACAAATCAGCAATCGGGGGTTCATTTACCTATTTTTGTATCTACCATGACTTTCAAGGGTGAAAAGTGGTCGGCAGAGGGATCCAATTGTGCACTGCTCTTTCTAAAACACTTTAGAAAACCCCAGTACAGAAACTTCACGTTTATAGCGCACAATGCTAGAGCCTATGACTCTTACCTTCTTCTGAACCCCTTGATACAGCAAGGCGTGGCACCCAGTGTCATAGCTGGAAAGGAAGGCTTGAACATGAGGATCAGACTTTTTGAGGGCGGCCCATTCGTGCTCCCACAAAACCTCCACTTTTAGCCCGTAAGTAGCCTGTAAAGAATCCAATTTGTCTTGAAACTCTTGGTACATTTCCCCAAAAGTCTTTTGGGTTAGGACACACATGGCCTGGGGCACAAAGCAAGATTTACAACCGTGGAAGAAACAACCGTTGTACTCATACACGGTCTCAACCCCGTCAATCTGGGTGTATCCAGCTACAGGGTAAGAGCCAAACGCCTTCTCCCCCCGATTCAAAGCATGTTGAATAAAAATGTCTTTATCCTGGGCCATATACACCAACCATTGAATGGACCCACCAGAGTATGACTTGAATTGGCGTCGGTAGTTGTCAGGCGAGGGGATAGCTATAGAGGATGTAGGCAGCTAGTGTGTACGATAGGTTTTCATGCATGCCGATGCAAAAGTTGTACAACTCCAGGGGTCAATGCCTGCATCTTTGATTACCTCTTCTCTGAATCTGAGGCATCCTTCACGAAGTATAACCACATCATTGTCACAGTATGATTGCATCTCTTTATGGAAATCAAAGGTGCCATGTCTTACTGTCTCGTACCACGTCATGAATCTCTCACGCTCTTTGGGAGACATTTGATCACACCCGTACATTTCTGGGCTGGGATATGATCCGACATAATGTAGATTCTCCTCAGATGTGAAGAAGTGGGGGAACCAGCCTTTCACAGAGTTTTCAAAACCCAAGGCCTCTGGCATTTAAAGGAGGTCTTTATCCTAGTGAGATTGCTAAGGCGAACACCGCCATGTTTAGTTTTGCCCAACCTAGGTCGAGGCACAGACACGGTCTCAATGGAGATAGCTGAGCTGAAAAGAGTAGTGCACAATTGGATCCTTCTGCAGACCACTTTTCCCCTTGAATGTCATGGTAGATACAAAAATAGGCAAATGATCCCCCGATTGCTGATTTGTCTCAAAATCATAGAACACATATTTCTCTGAATGTTCATCTTCAGCCAAGGGCTGAATATAACACTCGTGTGGCACATCTTGAACCACTTCAGCATTTCTGCTTTTCAGAGCCCCTTTACAGATTGGACAATGTATGATTCCACAAACATGTGGTTTAGGGCTATCTATTTTAAGGTTGTAATTGCAATGACATTTTGGGCATTTCTTGTTAATGGCACAAATGCTTACAGATTTACAGGCCTTAGGGTGCCATGTTTCAATTGTGTGTTTATCGTAACAGTAGGTCGAACGACATGTGCGATGGCAATCCTCACAGGGTGTCAAGTTTAGGGGTTGCATAGGGCACTCTGCATCCTGACATACAGCACAGTTATAACGGCACGAGTGCCCCCCCTTTCGGCTGTAGCCGGTATGGCAGGATGGACACACATATGCTGCGCCTAAAAAGGCTGTGATGTTGGTAACGGCATAGTAATGTTCGTTTGCACATAAAAGTACAGAATCTGGGGGTGCGGTTGGGGTGTGTTTTGGAACTTCAAGAGAGATGCATTAGCTCTACTGTGGTACAAAACCACAATCTTGATATTCAGAAAGTTTTCAAATTTGACAATGTCTGAGAATGCCACCCCTTCCTGTATACCGAGGCCCACCGCCGTTTGGATCTCTCTAGCCTTTTGCAATGCCGTCAGATCAGTACATCCGGGGTTAAGTAAATGCGCTAGGCCTATTGCAAAACATAGCTTATTATCGGGATTGTGAACGTTTATGAGGTAGGCCCTTTTATTTCTTATGATTTCTGACTGCATTAGGCTATCAAGCTTCCTTCTCTGCCCACCACCCCCCTGGGGTTGACGTATTATTTGCCCTACAAGCTCGAGGGTCCGATCGGCTATGATGGCTAAATTTGACTGAACAAGTCGTTCTAGCAGCAGTAAATTGTTCAAGATCTGCTTCGCCATTGGGTAAAATAAGAGAGCCTGCATTATGCAGGCTATCTCCACAAATTTCCAACTGTAAGACATCACGTGGTTCGCCATAATCTCTTGCCGTCTCTAACAGATCGTTTAGAGTGTCCATTATCATCATGTAAAATACTGCATAGTCAAGATTCTGATTCACCCATAGGAAATTGAAAAACTGTCGAATCTCTATTGTTGAATTTATTCCTGTACACAACCCTGACACGTCTATCAAGACCCTCTGCCGCCAGATTTATTAGACAATTTTCCAATTCCCCAAAAACATCTTGAGGCGTTTCAGACTCTACGGACCTGGGCGTTACTGGTTGGTCTATCGCTGTTGGGGTTGCAGGGGTCGAAAATGTCTGACTCTCGTTCATCCGATTAATTAAGGTTATGAGGGCTTCGGGAATCTGGGATAACATGTTTTCCTCAGGCGCCCTGACTCGTTCATGCGATTAATCATTTCTAAGAGTTCGGCGGGAATCTGTGTTAATATGCTTTCATCTAACGATCCTGACTCGTTCATACGTTTAATAACTTCTAGGAGTTCGGCTGGAATCTGGGCTAAGAGGCTTTCAACTGTCTCCCTTGTTGCGGTAGTTCTGCCATTTTTGGATAATTAAGGGTGTTCGTTTTTTTTGGGTCTTTCTGTAATGGTTGGTGTTACATGTATGATTTTAGCGTCTGTATTTGCGTTTTTTAATGGGGTTGCTGTTTAACATGCGTGGAATTGTTCTATGCCAGAATAACATATCGTCTCTGTACTGTCTCTCAATTAAATCCCCCAGTCGCTTGTATAGCAAAACATTCCTCGATTTCAAAGCCCTGGAAAATAATGTGAAAACCTTTCTTGTTCGGCTGCAGGTACTGAGGCCGTAGAATTGTCTGGGTCGATAAGGTTGGCCGCATCACAGAATAGCTGGTCGTCAACATCTGACATGTCATTAAAAACAGGTCTCTCAGGTGTTTCCTCGGGAATGTTCGGGGCGCCGGAATCCCCAGCTCTAGATGTATGTGGCCGTCTGTGCCGTTTTTCGCCGGGCGGAGTCTGAATGAAAATAATACATACAAAATTACGTTATTAGATATAAAAATATGTTAGATACATAAAATGTCAAATACCTATCCTGTATAATAATATATATTAACAATACATAGTTAAAATACCTCGGCTTTTTTGGCGCTTGTTCTGACGAATTGAGGATCCTGAGGGCTCTAGACTTTTTTCCTCTAGCATTCCAGATTCTGCAGGGGCTGTCTCCGGGCAGTCTGAAAAAAACCATTATTTGTCCTTGTTTTAACATATGCTATCAACAGAGGTATAACTAATAAAAAGGCTTATAACTAATAACAAAACGTATAATGATCTCATACCGTGTCCCTGGAGCGCCGGATCATAAAGCCGCAAGTTCCCCGGCCCAACAGTATTTTTCGGTTGGTGTTGAATCTGAGCAATGTACTTGGGCCACAGTTGTTCGTTGCCTGTTGGGGTCTGGAATATGTCGGGAGGGAGTCGAAGTTCCCTGTATTCGAGGTGAGTTTGAAAATCGCTCGTACAGAACGGTAGAATTGCATCCAAGTCCCCCAGGGTCAGATGTCCATAACGAATCCTTTATCATTCTTGGCTGTATGTCGGCTGTAAATACATAAAATAGTTTTTTTAAATAACACACACTATTTTTTTATTTTTATATATAAATATTCTTGGGTATGTGTTTAATTAGAAGGACTTACAACGTAAAAAAAGGCCGATGGCGACTGACTGCCCGATTTTTGCTCCTGTGAACCACCCTCATGTTGCTCCAGATCCGGTAAATCGCGTAAAAGCTGCAGAAATGTTTGGGATTCTAACCACCGTTAGACAATATTAAACGTTATACGCTATATATATATATATATATATATATATACACTTTTAACTTTATTGGCCTTTGGCCTGAAATATCCAAATAACTAGGTTTAATATTACAATAATATTCAAACAAATCTTAAAATATATTTTTCATTTACCCACCTCCAGAAATATCCATTATGAGAGATTCACTTATTCAGAATATATTTTTTTAATCTGTCCGGGCAGCTAAATATTCGGGCCTTTGGGGTTTGCGCTAAAGCAGTGCTAACAGCGTTAAAAATAGTTCTGTCCCTAACTATCGAAAAGTACGGAATGAGTTTCTGGGGAGAGATGTATGCAACCCCCGCTGTATGTTTTGGTTTAGAGGCCAAAAGGCTGTGAACCCCATAGAGCCTTTCTGTCTGCATCGGGTTTGCTGGGCTCCCGGTGCGTTGATTAGATATCAGTGTTTAACCCCGGGGTGATCGGTTGATATCTTGACATGCCATATGGCCGATAGTGCAAACCTTGGTTTCAAACGATTCTCTACAGATAGAGCTCTGGGACCCCGTGTTGAACCCACACACACAAACCCTTGAAACGCACACACACACACCCTCCTGCTGCTCCATCACACGCCCACTCATGCACGCACCCTATTTCCCAGGTCTTTTCTTCGAGACAGAGCTGGAAGATGATGTGAAATACTCTTTGCCTTAGTTACGGGTGAGATACTGTTTTTAAAATTCCTTTTATTGAATTCCAAAAATATTTCGTACACCCTTTAAGACATGTTTGAATTAAGTAACACATTTGAATAATATTTAAACAGGCATCACACGTGTTTTATGTTAAAAAAAAAAAAGCTTGGAGGCCGTTCTTTGTACATTATTACAAACTTTAATAAACCGTAATGTTCTTAACATACCATTGTAGGAATAGACTATAAAATAATACATGTTTTTTCAGATCTTACAGTTGTCTGCGCCAGACCCTAACGTGAGAGAAAAGAGCGCTTCCTTAGTTATATGGGGGCTATACATTTTCAAAAACAATGATTTAATTCTAAATATTTAACACATACATTTTAACAACCGTTATAATTAAACATTTTTTACTATTTCTTACATATATATGGTCCTGTTAGCCACGACCATTATCCGTTTCCAATTCCCCATCGCAAAGTCTTTTGCCCGCTCCACCGAAGCTCTGCCCACTTTCACTCCAGGGAAAGAGCCGCCTTCGACCTTGTTGGTCCTGGGTATGTCTCAACGATAACCTCGGCCATCGCCGTAATTGTTCACGATTTTCGAAAAGACTGTCCAGCTTATTCATCAGGGTTCGGAAAATGTGGTAATCGCGCCATTTAAAACTGAACATTATTTGAAAAAAATTTACATCCTTGCATGCTTTGGAGGATACATAGGAACTGACCGTTTTCGTAGCATTTGCACTATCAAATTGTTCACATGCTAAAATTGTCACTCTGGAGTCCGGGGTATACGCCATTGAAGTGACTCTTAGAGCCATTATATCACTTCTTCCACAGACTTGTTCTTCCAACGCATATCCGGGCAGCCTTGAAGCACTCAGGGCGCGTTCCATTTGACACAAAGCTAGCCTTATTTTAAGCCATTCTCGCATCCTTAGCGCTGGAGAAAAAGCTTGGGTTCTGCATGATAAAAGGGTTGGGACACGCTGTCTGTGAATATCTTAACCGTAGATTCCTCCGGGTTGAATATGTACGAAATATGTCCCTCGCTTGTACACAAAAATCCTTTAAAACATTCTGAGCCTCACGCAAAACATCCTCCAGGCTTTTGTCGTTGGATTCATGACATGAGCTGCAGAGCACTCCCAGAATTGGCCTTGTAGACATATTTTAGATGTTTAATATTAAGGTCTTTATTTAAAAAATGGCTTGTTCTGGACATTTATAATGCAGATGCCCCCAGCCCTATAACCCCCAGGACATTCCTGCTGCATCAGATAACAAACTGGGGGGTGGGGGACATACAGGGTCCCCCAAAAGTTCAAACACTCAAACCATCCAGTTCCACCAGACCCCTACTCATCAATCACCTGGACTACTTCAAAGCCGGACATATAGAGATAAAATAACACACACCCTCTAACACATGACCACACGAACAGGGGGACGGGCGGGGGCCCATATTTAAACATGCACGCGTCATCATGACGTAGGGTCATCAATCAATTTTGACCCGTGCCGTCTACTGTATTCTCTCTTACAAGCCTACGGTCACCATGTGCAATGCCAAGCATTGGCTGGAGTGGTGTGAAGCTCACTGCTATTGGACTCTGGAGGCAGTGGAAATGCATTCTCTGGAGTGATGAATCACGATTCCCATCTGGCAGTCAGATGGACTAATCTGGTTGTGGTGGATGCTAGGAGAACTCTACCTGCTCCAATGCATAGTGCCAACTGTAAAATTTGTTGCAAGAGGAATAATGGTCTGGGGCTGTTTTTCATGATTCGGGCTAGGCCCTTAGGTCCAGTGAAGGGAAATCTTAAAGCTACAGCATACAATGACATTTGGGAAGGCCCTTTCCTGTTTCAGCATGGCAATGCCCTTATGCACAAATCGAGGTCCATGCAGAAATGGTTTGTCGAGATCGGTGTGGAAGAACTTGACTGGCCTGCACAGAGCCCGACCTCAACCCCATTGAACACCTTTGGGAAGAATTGGAACACAGACTGCTAAACTAATCAACATAAACATCAGTGCTTGACCTCACTAATGCTCTTGTGGCTGAATGGAAGCAAGTGCCTGCAGCAATGTTCCAACATCTAGTGGAAAGCCTTCCCAGTAGAGTGGAGGCTGTTGTAGCATCAAAGGAGAGGCAAACTCCATATTAATGCACATGATTTTGGAATGAGATATTCGACGAGCAGGTGTCCACATACTTTTGGTCACGTAGTATGGTGGCCTTAGAGTAGGTGCATTTCTTTTGGCTAAATTTAATTATCTGAGAGGGCTGAATCAAATGATTCATGTCACATTTGATGTGGCCACAGATTGGTGCTCGATTAAAAAAATGGTACGCACACTACACAACACATACATGGATATACATGGATATGCTAACACACACACACACACACGCACGCATGTGCACACGCACACACACACACACACACACACACACACACACACACACACACACACACACACACACACACACACATTCCCCTTCAATAGTGCATGGCATCTTTGTTTGTACCACAGAGGTATTCAAACATGAGTTGAGGTATTTACTCTTCCTCTACCTCTTCCAGTGGATTCGACGGCCCCTCCTTATCACACTACAAAGTAAACCACCTGGGCTTACAGCACGGCTGTATCTTCCCAAATCAACGACTTGTTGCCTAGTCCTAGTGCGTGAGAGAGAGGAACATCACAAGAATAGAGAGGAGAAATATTTATTCTTGCAAACATTGGTTGCTTTAAAGTCAAGTAATGAAAATGAGTGTGTGGGTGTTGTGTTTGTGCGTGATGTGTGCGTTGCTTGTCTATGTGTGTGTTGTGTGTGTTGGGGGTATATTTGAAACATGGATTTAAGGCAAGTCGGTGGGAGCAAGAGAAAGAAGGTATGTTTTAAAGCACCTAGTGATTTAGCACTGCATCATCAGCGCACTGTCGGCTGGAGATAGAGGGGAGAGAACTACGGCAGAAGGGAGAGATAGAGGTAAAAGAGAGAGTGAGGATAGATGGAGAGATGAAACCTGAGAAGAGAGAGTGATGACAGGGGGAGAAATTAGAAGAGAGAGAGGGAGACATACATTTAGAGTGTGATAGGGAGGAGGACAATTGAAAAAGAATCAAACAAGAGATTGGGGGAGGTCAGAGAGAGAGAGAGAGAGAGAGAGGAAGGAGAGATGATGCAGTGATATCTACTCTGGGAGACACAGGCACAATCCTCTGGTGGAGTGGAGGTAAAGGCCAGGCAATTAATTTAGCTCTACTCACATACACTCCGGTCTTTAACGTTCCAGCAATCCAAAAGAAATAGGAGCTATCCTTCTGTCCCCCTCCTTTCCTACCCAGGCCAGAGACTGCGTCTGCATACCAAGTTGCATCCTATTCCCTATGGGCCAAGGTCAAAAGAAGTGCACTAAATAGTGAATAGTGTTCCATTTGGGACGTATGCTGAATGTGCATTAAGGGAAGAATCACTGCAGCATTACAATAATATATCATTATTAAAGGAAACACAGAGGCAGCATGATTTCAAGGACTTCATTTCCTATGACACAGCTAAATGGGATGGTAAACAATACTTTCCAAAGCAAACAATGTGGTATGCTGTTCTAACGAGGATTAAGTTAGTAAATCAGAAACAAGTTTTGCACTAATTAACGTTCTGAACGGATTCAATTACAAACACACTTAGGTATGACACCCAATGAATGGACGGCCTTCATTGGAGCTTATGGTTTTGGGGAAAAAACTCATTAGCGTTATTTGAACAAGGTCCAGTGGTGCGTTTTTTGGTGTTTTCTCAACGTTGTCGAAAGCTGGGATCAAGCTTCCAAGCGGCAGTTTGGAAATTCATTGGTCATAGAGGAATACCACAGTGAGTGATGTGTGCATCAATCACTCTGCACACATGTCATCATTTTAAGTGGGTTATTTAAATTAATTAAATACTGCCTTGGCACGGATTTCCGGAACCATTAAATTTGCAAATTATGTTGGGTTATGGCGCCCAATACTAATCCTCATTCATAACCCATATCTGGCCCCAAAATAGTTGACATACACACTCCACCTCTCATGCTTGGACATCATGTAGGCCTACTACTGAATTCATGAATGGTGATGCGCCTAACCTCCTACATGGTCTATGATGACAATCATTTGAACATTTCATGGATGGAAATGTCAGCTGTCGAATAGCTTTTTTTTTAAAAAGTAGTCTTTGAACCTGTGACCTTAGAATTGGTGTCGCTCTCTGGTTCAGCCTGGTGGTGTGGATTATTTATTTGGTCTTTGAGCAACAAAAAAAGTAAGCCAAAGCGGAGGCGTGACAAACAAGATTCAGAAGTGCGCTGCTGCCCTCTTATTTCCAAGATGCAGCAATTATGCTAATATGCTCAGCCATCTGAATATTACTCAAAGCCTGAAATAAAACCTTTCATTTCCCAGTGAAATATGGATGCTAATTTCATTACTCTCACAACAACAGCCTTTACACAAATTATGTTGGATACAATGCATCAAGATTTATTTGAAATTCTATGAGGAACGCTATTGAGTAGTGTGATGAAGATGCAACATCAGTGGAGGAATAAAAAGATGAACCGATAACACATTCAGGGTTGAATCCTTCATTTCAACTCTTCTACTTGTCGTCCATCAAAGCAGTATAAACCTGACCAGATGTAAACATACTTTCCGACACATTTTGAAAGAAACATAGTTTGAAGTTTTCAAAAGAGCTGGAAAAATTAAGGGGATATGAAGATATATAATGTACCTTTTCAAATTTAGCACAAATAAAGTCTTGCGATGAAACCATGTAAATGTCATATCTATGGTGTCCATATTAGGACAGCCTCAGTCGCAGCAGGAACATTTTCTGACCCTGTTCAAGATCAATCATTAAATTAAACAGAATCTCACAACGAATATGTGCTACTCACAACAATTAACTACACTGTATTGGAAGAGTTATCTCTTGCTTGCAAGTCCTTTGACACTATTTGAGTGATTAGTGTCCCACTGTCCAGTGGATCACAGAGACCGGCTAAAGAGGAACACAACACGTGGCAAATCTTTGACCCAGATTTGCTGTAAAAGTAAGTCTATGCTAAACAAACTCATTTCAAATCAAATAACATTTTATTGGTCACATGCAGATGTTAATGCGAGAGTAGCAAAACGCTTGTGCTTCTAGTTCTGACAGTGCAGCAATATCTAACAGGAATGGAAGAAAAATGTATAAATATATGGATGAGCAATGTCAGAGCGGCATATGAGTAATGCAAGATATGTAAACATTATTAAAGTGGTGTTATTAAAGTGACTAGTGTTCCACTAAAGTGGCCAATGATTTCAAGTCTCCATTTAGGCAGCAGTCTGTGCTAGTGATGGCTGTTTAACAGTCTGATGGCCTTGAGATAGAAGCTGTTTTTCAGTCTCTCGGTCCCCAGCTTTGACGCACCTGTACTAACCTCGCCTTCTGGATCATAACAGGGTGAACAGGCAATGACTCAGCTGGTTGTTGTCCCTTTGACGTTCCTGTGAAATCGGGTGCTGTAGGTGTCCAGGAGGGCAGGAATTTTACACCCGGTGATGCGTTGTGCAGACCTCACCACCCTCTGGAGAGCACTGTGGTTGTGGGTGGTGCAGTTGCCGCACCAGGCGGTGATACAGCCCGACAGGATGCTCTCAATTGTGCATCTGTAAAGGTTTGTGAGGGTTTTAGGTGATAAGCCAAATATCTTCAGCCTCCTGAGGTTGAAGAGGCCCGTTCGCCTTCTTCACCACACTGTCTGAGCGGTCCATTTCAGTTTGTTAGTGATATGTACGCAGAGGAACTTACAATTTTTCACCTTCTCCACTGCGGTCCCGTCGAGGTTATTTTCCTGACACCACACTACGAGCCCTCACCTCCTCCCTGTAGGCTGTCTCATCTTTGTTGGTAATCAAACCTACTACTGTTGTGTCGTCTGCAAACATGATGATTGAGTTGGAGGCATGCATGGCCAAGCAGTTATGGGTGAACAGGGAGTACAGCAGGGGGCTGAGCATGCACCCTTGTTTGGCCCCAGTGTTGAGGATTAGTGAATTGGAGATGTTGTTATCTACCCTCACCACCTGGGTGCGGCCCGTCAGGAAGTCCAGGACCCAATTGCACAGGGAGAGTTGAGACCCATGGCCTCACGCTTATTGATGAACTCTGGAGGCTAATGTTGAATGCTGAGCTATAGTCAATGAACAGCATTCTTACATACAGTGGGGAGAACAAGAATTTGAAACACTGCCAATTTTGCAGGTTTTCCAACTTACAAAGCATGTAGAGTTCTGTAATTTTTATCATAGGTACACTACAACCGTGAGAGATGGAATCTAATAAAAAAAATCCAGAAAATCACATTGTATGTTACATCAGAAAAGCAGAACTTAATATTTGATACAGAAACCTTTGTTTGCAATTACAGAGATCATACGTTTCCTGTAGTTCTTCACCAGGTTTGCACACACTGCAGCAGGGATTTTGGCCCACTCCTCCATACAGACCGTCTCCAGAACCTTCAGGTTTCGGGGCTGTCGCTGGGCAATACGGACTTTCAGCTCCCTCCAAAGATTTTCTATTGGGTTCAGGTCTGGAGTCTGGCTAGGTCACTCCAGAGCCTTGAGATGCTTCTTACGGAGTCACTCCGTAGTTGCCCTGGCTGTGTGTTTCAGATCGTTGTCATGCCTTCTACCAAGCTGCTTGCCTATTGTCCTGTAGCCCATCCCAGCCTTGTGCAGGTCTACAATTTTAACCCTGATGTCCTTACACAGCTCTCTGGTCTTGGCCATTGTGGAGAGGTTGGAGTCTGTTTGATTGAGTGTGTGGACAGGTGTCTTTATACAGGTAACAAGTTCAAACAGGTGCAGTTAATACAGGTAATGAGTGGAGAACAAGAGGGCTTCTTAAAGAAAAACTAACAGGTCTGTGAGCCGGAACTCTTACTGGCTGGTAGGTGATCAAATACTTATGTCATGCAATAACATGCAAATTAATTACTTAAAAATCATAGAATGTGATTTTCTGGATGCTTGTTTTAGATTCCGTCTCTCACAGTTGAAGTGTACCTATAATAAACAATTACAGGCCTCTACATGCTTTGTAAGTAGGAAAACCTGCAAATCGGCAGTGTATCAAATACTTGTTCTCCCCACTGTAGGTATCCTTCTTGTCCAGATGGGATACGGCAGTGTGCAGTGTGATGGTGATTGCATCGTTGTGGACCTATTGGGGCGGTAAGCAAATTGAAGTGGGTCTAGGGTAGCCTAGTGGTTAGAGCCAGTAACTTGGGCCAGTAACTGAAAGGTTGCTGGATCGAATCCCTGAGCTGACAAGGTAAAAATCTGTTGTTCTGCTCCTAAAAAAGACAGTTTCCCCAGTAGGCTGTCATTCTAAACAAGAATTTGTTCTTAACTGATTTGCCTAGTTAAATAAAGGTTAATATATGCCAATGTTTGTCTATGGAGTTTGCATACTTTAAATGATGACGGAAGTGAGTGCTATGGGGAGATAGTTATTTAGTTCAGTTACCTTTGCATTCTTTGGTACAGGAACAATCTTGAAGCATCTTGAAGCATGTGGGGACAGCAGACTGAATATGTCCGTAAACACACCAGCCAGCTGGTCTGTGCATGCTCTGAGGATGCGGCTTGGGGTGCCGTCTGGGCTGGCAGCCTTTCGAGGGTTAACACGTTTAAATGTCTTACTCACAGAAGGAAAGCACACAGTTCTTGGTAGTGTGGCACGTTGGTGGCACTGTATTATCCTCGAAGAGGGCAAATAAGGTGTTTAGTTTGTCTGGAATCAATACGTCGGTGTCCGCAATGTGGCTTGTTTTCCTTTTGTTGTCTGTGATTGTCTGTAGACCTTGCCACATATGTCTCGTGTCTGAGCTGTTGATTTGACTCCACTTTGTCTCTATACTGACATTTTTCTTGTTTGATTGCCTTACGGAGGAATGACTACTCCGTTTGTATTCTTCCATATTCCCAGTCACCTTGCCATTGTTAACTGCAGTACGCAAATGTGCAAATGCTGCCATCTATCCACGGTTTCTGGTTAGGGTAGGTTTTAATAGTCAAAGTGGGTACAACGTCAATCAAAAATACTTCCTTATAAACTCACTCACTAAATCCGCGTATACTTCAATATTATTCTCTGAGGCTACCCGGAACGTATCCCCGTCCGCGTGATCAAAACAATCTTGAGGATTCCGATTGGTCAGACAAACGTTGAATAGTCCTTAGCATGGGTACTTCCTGTTGGAGTTTCTGCCTATAGGAAGGAGGAGCAAAATGGAGTCGTGGTCAAATTTGTCGAAAGGAGGCGGGGGAGGGCCTTGTATGCATTGCGGAAGTTAGAGTAACAATGGTCCAGTGTTTTTCCAGCGAGTGCTACAGTCGATATGCTGATAGAATTTAGGTAGTTTCACACCCCGATGTTACAATCCCTGATGATCTCTGGCAAGCAACCCTTACCCTGAGTAATATACCCAGAAGCGGTGGGTGGTGTGCTCGCGTCTGAAGTCTGACTAGAAGACCGCTCTGACTCCCACTCCTCCTGCAGCGTTGTTTGAGTCGGCCTCTGGAATCAGTTCAAATGCCCTGGGTGGTGTGCTTCGGATCTGCTTCGGGAAAGTCGTATTCCTGGTCGTAGTGCTGGTAAGTTGACACCGCTCTGATATCCAATAGTTATTCCCGGCTGTATGTAATAACACTTGTATGTAATGTAATAAAGATGAGAAAATACTGCAAAGTTTCCTAAGGACTAGAAGTGAGGCAGCCCTCTCTGTTGGCACCATTTTACATTATTTTCGTTTTATAAAGCAAAGTGTATTTCGAGTAATCCAATCTGCTCTAAATCCTGGCCTGGGGAGAATACACATCTTATTAATGTACATCTGTCAAGCCTCCCGTCTTTTTCCATTCCACGGGAAATACGTCAAACACGAGCTCATACTTGATGTGTCCAGATCTCTATTTGTCACCACCGCCATAGAGCTAGCCTCAATTTCAGGCCAGATGAATTAAATGAAGCATGGTGAAAGCCAATCTATTGGGAAGTGGGGAAAAGTAGAATATACACACTATGTCTAAATAACTGAAGAAAACATAACCTTTAAGACATTGTCTTAAATTAGGATTTTTACTTAATGATCTTGATCAACTGTATTAAAATACATTTCATTATATGGCTGTAAAGTGCTTGGATTGGGCGGTACACACCGCTAGTGCCTTTAATTTTCTACAGCTTGAGTTCGGGACCTCTTATACTATATTGGCTTACAAATATGATGAGTACTGGCACCTAAATATGATGAGAACCAGCACCTAAAATGAGTACCGGCAGCTATTTCAGAACATTTCAAGCACTGGCTGTAGTGACCCAAGTAATCAGTGGTATACAGTAGCACTACTCTAAATACACTTACAGTGCAGTATCATAATTGGTAAAATATGGGACTGCACTTTCTCCTCATTTGAAAGGTAATGGTGTGAATCAAAGCAAGTCTCAAGGGGTCAGTGTATTTCTCTCCCGAACAACTAAAATGTTCTAACTAAAGTGCCAAGTCATTGAATTGTATCCGTGATAAAGTTTGACAAAGTAAACACAGTTTATAACAAAGAGACAGCATTATTTTGTGCTTTATTAAACCAAGACATTATTAGTCAGAACCCTTGATGCAATGATGTCAGGCTCATGATCATTAGCTGACTGTAAAAGGGAGTTTTGTAAGTAAAAATGTAGTGACTAGAAACATATCTTCTGCTGATCTCTCGATTGCTGCTCAAAAGGGAAATGCTATTTAAGAGCATATGAAACAGAGGGGGAAACAGAAACAGATATATATACACTGAACAAAAATATAAATGCAACATGCAACACTTTCAAAGATTTTTACTGAGTTAGAGTTTATGTAAGGAAATCAGTCAATTGGAATGAATTCATTAGCTCTAATCTATGGATTTCACATAACTGGGAATATGTTTCGTCACAGATACTTAAAAAAGGACATCAGAAAACCAGTCAGTATCTGGTGTGATCAATATTTGCCTCATGGAGTGCGACACATCTCCTTTTGCATAGAGTTGATCAGGTTGTTGATTGTGGCCTTTGGAATATTGTCCCACTCCTCTTCAATGGCTGTGCAAAGTTACTGGACATTGTCAGGAACTGGAACACGCTGTCGTACACGTTGATCCAGAGCATCATAAACATGCTCAATGGGTGACATGTCTAGGAATTGGGTACAGATCCTTACGAAATGGGGCCATGCTTTATCATGCTGAAACAACAATGGTCCTCAGAATCTTGTCACGGTATCTCTGTGTATTCAAATTGCCATTGATGAAAGTAATTGTGTTAGATTGTCCGTGGCTTATGCCTACCCATACCATAACCCAACCACCACCATAAGCACTCTGTTCCACAACATTGACATCAGCAAACCACTTGCCCACATAACGCCATACACGTGGTCTACTGTACGCTTGTGGGGACCAGTTGGACTTATTCTGACAAATTCCCTCCTAACGATATTGGAGGTGAGAGAGAGAATAAAGTAGACTGCACGGGTCAAAGTAACTGATTTATGACCCTGTGTCCATGATGACGTGTACATGTCCAAACAGGCCTCCGGCCAGGCCATCCCTGTTCCTGTGGTCACGTGTTGGTGTGTGTTATTTTATATCTATATTGCATCCTTTGAAGTAGTCATGGTGATTGATGTCTAGGGGGCCTGTTGAACTGGGGGGTTGAGTGTTTGAACTTTTGAACGTGTATATCCCCACCCCCAGTTTTATTGCCCTTATGGTTGTTATCTGATGAAGCAGGAATGTCCTGGGGTAGTAGCTGTGGCATACGCATTATAAATGTCCAGAACAAGGCCTGCGATTTTTTAAAATAAAGGTCCCGAATATTAAACATAAAAAAATATGTCTCCTAGGCCAATTCTTGGGGTGCTCTGCAGCTCATGTCATGAACCCAATGACAAAAGCCTGGAGGCTGTTTTGCGTGAGGCTCCAGAATGTTTTAAAGAATTTTTGGGTACGAGTGAGGGACACATGTCTTACATATTCCAACCTGAGGAATCTACGGTTAAGATATTCACAGACAGCGGCCCCAAACCCCTTTATCGGGTAGAAGCCGAGAGTTTTTCTCCAGCGCTAAGGATGAGAGAATGGCTTAAAAATAAGACTTGTGCTGTGTCAAATTGAACAGGCCCTGAGTGCTTCAAGTCTACCCGGATATGCGTTGGAAGAGCTGGTCTGCGGACGAA
>NW_024608057.1:0-20000 GCF_018296145.1 Oncorhynchus tshawytscha
TGTCAGGGTGATGTCTATAACTGTCAGGGTGATGCTATAACTGTCATGTCGAATAACTGGCAGTGTGATGTCGATAACTGTCATGTCTAATACTGTCAGGGTGATGTCTATAACTGTTCAGGGTGATGTCCTATAAAAACGTCAGGGTGAGTCTATAACTGTCAGTGTGAGGTCTAGAAACTGTCAGTGTGATGTCGATAACTGTCAGTGTGATGTCTATAATGTCAGGGGGATGTCTATAACTGCCAGTGTGATGTCTATAACTGTCAGGGTGATGTCTATAACTGTCGTGATGTCTATAACTGTCATGTTCTATAACTGTCAGTGTGATGTCTATAACTGTCAGTGTGATGTCTATAACTGTCAGTGTGTGATGTCTATAACTGTCAGGGGTGATGTCTATAACCGTCATGTCTATAACTGTCAGTGTGATGTCTATAACTGTCAGGGTGATGTCTATAACTGTCAGGTGATGTCAACTGTCAGTGTGGTCTATAACTGGTGATGTCTATAACTATGTCTAGAACTGTCAGTGTGATGTCTATAACTGTCAGGGTGATGTCTATAACTGTCAGTGTGATGTCTATAACTGTCAGGGTGATGTCTATAACTGTCAGGGTGATGTCTATAACTGTCAGTGTGATGTCTATAACTGTCAGTGTGATGTCTATAACTGTCAGGGTGATGTCTATAACTGTCAGTGTGATGTCTATAACTGTCAGTGTGATGTCTATAACTGTCAGGGTGATGTCTATAACTGTCAGTGTGATGTCTATAACTGTCAGGGTGATGTCTATAACTGTCAGTGTGATGTCTATAACTGTCAGTGTCTATAACTGTGATGTCTATAACTGTCAGGGTGATGTCTATAACTGTCAGTGTGATGTCTATAACTGTCAGGGTGATGTCTATAACTGTCAGGGTGATGTCTATAACTGTCAGGGTGATGTCTATAACTGTCAGTGATGTGATGTCTATAACTGTCAGTGTGATGTCTATAACTGTCAGGGTGATGTCTATAACTGTCAGTGTGATGTCTATAACTGTCAGTGTGATGTCTATAACTGTCAGGGTGATGTCTATAACTGTCAGTGTGATGTCTATAACTGTCAGTGTGATGTCTATAACTGTCAGGGTGATGTCTATAACTGTCAGTGTGATGTCTATAACTGTCAGTGTGATGTCTATAACTGTCATGTCTATAACTGTCAGTGTGATGTCTATAACTGTCAGGGTGATGTCTATAACTGTCATGTCTATAACTGTCAGGGTGATGTCTATAACTGTCAGTGTGATGTCTATAACTGTCAGTGTGATGTCTATAACTGTCAGGGTGATGTCTATAACTGTCAGGGTGATGTCTATAACTGTCAGGGTGATGTCTATAACTGTCAGTGTGATGTCTATAACTGTCAGTGTGATGTCTATAACTGTCAGTGTGATGTCTATAACTGTCAGGGTGATGTCTATAACTGTCAGGGTGATGTCTATAACTGTCAGGGTGATGTCTATAACTGTCAGTGTGATGTCTATAACTGTCAGGGTGATGTCTATAACTGTCAGGGTGATGTCTATAACTGTCAGGGTGATGTCTATAACTGTCAGGGTGATGTCTATAACTGTCAGGGTGATGTCTATAACTGTCAGGGTGATGTCTATAACTGTCAGGGTGATGTCTATAACTGTCAGGGTGATGTCTATAACTGTCATGTCTATAACTGTCAGTGTGATGTCTATAACTGTCATGTCTATAACTGTCAGGGTGATGTCTATAACTGTCATGTCTATAACTGTCAGGGTGATGTCTATAACTGTCAGTATGATGTCTATAACTGTCAGGGTGATGTCTATAACTGTCAGGGTGATGTCTATAACTGTCAGGGTGATGTCTATAACTGTCAGGGTGATGTCTATAACTGTCAGGGTGATGTCTATAACTGTCAGTGTGATGTCTATAACTGTCAGTGTGAGTGATGTCTATAACTGTCAGGGTGATGTCTATAACTGTCAGTGTGATGTCTATAACTGTCAGGGTGATGTCTATAACTGTCAGGGTGATGTCTATAACTGTCAGTGTGATGTCTATAACTGTCAGTATGATGTCTATAACTGTCAGGGTGATGTCTATAACTGTCAGTGTGATGTCTATAACTGTCAGGGTGATGTCTATAACTGTCAGGGTGATGTCTATAACTGTCAGTGTGATGTCTATAACTGTCAGGGTGATGTCTATAACTGTCAGTGTGATGTCTATAACTGTCAGGGTGATGTCTATAACTGTCAGTGTGATGTCTATAACTGTCAGGGTGATGTCTATAACTGTCAGGGTGATGTCTATAACTGTCAGTGTGATGTCTATAACTGTCAGTGTGATGTCTATAACTGTCATGTCTATAACTGTCAGGGTGATGTCTATAACTGTCATGTCTATAACTGTCAGTGTCATGTCTATAACTGTCAGGGTGATGTCTATAACTGTCAGTGTGATGTCTATAACTTACATAACTACCAGTGTGATGTCTGAACTCCAGTCCAAAGTATTCCTTCTCCAATAGCTTGAGGTGGCCACACACCTTGTTGAAGAAGTCACATCCCAGGATCCTTTGCTGTGGGGGAGAGACAGGAAGAGACCCGAAGTCATCAGTTACCAACAAGGTAAAAAAAAAAAATCAAGATTGAGATAAGAGTCATGAATATCTTATTTGTTGTTTTAAGAGATTTTGCTTTTAGTTGTATTGCTTGCTTGATTTATCTTGGTCAGGTGGGTATTGTACAGGAGGATGTTTTCTCAATGATTTACCTGGTTAAAGAAAGGCAACATCTAAATCTAGTGTTATAGGCTAGCATGGCTAGATGAGGGACCCATTGAGGGAGCTGACCATGGATTTCGAACGAGAGACATAATGTCAATGTTTTCTAGAATAAATTATTCACAGGTTTGTCACATAATAAACATGTTTAGTGCATTCTACTATATTTCTTTTTACCACAACTTTTATATGAAATGTAACAATTCAAAACAAGTTCAGAACAAATTCTTATTTACAATAACAGCCTACCGGGGAACGGTGGGTTAACTGCCTTGTTCAGGGGCAGAACGACATATGTTTACCTTGACAGCTCGGGGAATCGATCCAGTTACTAGTCCAATGCTCAAACACCTAGGATACCTGCTACCCTCTCGCCATGTACGTAGATAAAATACAGTGTCTCTGTTTTGGGATCCGTTTTCCCTAACTGTTTAGGGGAGTTCTCGGTTCTGTCACGCGCTGTGTCCTTCCTCCGTCTGACTCACACGGTCGTTAATTACCGGTGCCGCTGGCGGAGGAGATGAGAGGCGTGAGAGTGACTCCTTCTCTTGCACTGTGACACAGCCGAACCTGGTTTTTAGGCCTGTTGACACGACGGGGGCGCGCCTGCATCCGCTCATTATTGTGTCATTACAGGACAGCGAGGCGCGAAGAGAACCGTCCCGTAAACGGTCATCAACAACGTTTAACGTCCACCCTTACAACACTCTCAACAACTAGGCTATCAAACTACCGATTAGATCCGTCAGCTGGCCAGAGAGAGGGGAGAGGGGGAGTGTAGTGGGTATGGTGCTGAACACACAAACTCTAATCTCTAGTTACTAGCATGTATATCGTCTTTATATCGTCCATCCACCATCCACCCTTTCCGTCTCTCTGTGTCCAGGCCGCTAATAGTTATTTCAACCTGGGGGCAGAGAGGCTGGTTACTCAACTCAAACTCACTGGAAGAATAGGTACTACTCACCCCTCTCCTTCTTAACACACAAATATACCACTATCCTCAAGGCTATTCACATCTCTCTCTCTCTCTCATCTCTCCGTCTCTGTCTCTCTCTCTGCCCCCCCCCCATTGACCTCCTAGTCAAAACACACACAGCAAGGGGTCTTTCTCCTTTCGTTTCCGTTTCACTCTCCATCCCTCCATCCCTGCAGTAAATGCCCGTGAGTCCCCGGTCACCGCGCGCTCTGACAGAGAAAGCATGCATGCAGATAATGGGACGAGGAATAAAGTCTACTTTACAAGGACAACACCGCGAGCAAACGACCCATCCCCCCTCCCTACACACATACACACATATCACTATACATCTTTCCATCTTGCCATGGGTTATGAGTATGACGTTTGTAGACTAAATAGATAGGTAAAAAAACAACTTGTTATGTGTCATATGTTTCTGGTAATTGCTTCAGCAATTGCGAAGTGGTATTATCTTCTAGCCGAATCACAGGCTACAGGCACTTGGACTGTTGTCTTTCTACAGAAACTTGTAAACAATAATATAATTTATATAATTGTTTTGATTTACCTCGACCTCAAACACGCGCTCGCTGTTGTCCAGAAAGATCACGCGGAGCTGCAGTGTTCCCTTGGAGACGCGGGGAGAGAGGAGCTTCCCGCGCCGGTCCCCCATCTCTCTCTCTCTCTCTCTCTCTCTCTCTGGTTCCGGTCCAATCCAAACACCTTTACAACAAAAAACAACAACAAAAATAATACGTAAACGATACCGGAAATTCCTGTGTAGCAGTAGAATCCTCAATTCCCAGTTGCCAAATGCCACTGTGTCTCCACAATGAAGACGCGAATTACGCACTCCTCTGTCTGCTCTGTGCGTTTGAAACCTTAACCGGTGAGGCAGCAGCAGCCTATAGAAATTGATCTGGGTCTAGTAAAGGCAGCTGGCGTTAACCCACACACACTATCCTGTTATTTGGTGTGGTGGATAATAGCAATCTTTTAAACGATGTTTTCCCCGTTATGACGCAACATGTTGACTATGTGTGTGTGTGTGTGTGTGTGTGAGTGTGTGTGTGCGTGTGTCTGTGTGTGTGTGTGTGTGTGTGTGTGTGTCTGTATGTGTGTGTGTGTGTGTGTGTGTGTGTGTGTCTGTGTGTGTGTGTGTGTGTGTGTGCGTGTGTGTGTGTGTGTCTGTGTGTGTGTGTGTGTCTGTATGTGTGTGTGTCTGTGTGTGTGTGTATCACTGAAAGTGTCATATCACTCAGCTCATATGAGGGACCTACACTTTGAAATATTATCTGTGCTCTGACATATTTTAGGTGATCATGTTAGTAATCCTCGAACACACACACACAAACACACACACACACACAGAGACACAGACACACGCACACACACACACACACACACACACACACACACACACACACACACACACACACACACACACACACACACACACACACACACACAGAGAAACAGACTCAGACACACGCACACACACACACACACACACAGACACACGCACACACATACATACACTCACACACACACACACATACATACACACACACACACACGCACGCACGCACGCACGCACGCACGCACGCACGCACACACACACACACACAGTCACCAGTCAGAGTTGGTGTCAGACAGCAACAGCATTCTCACAGGGCAAAGTAACACAGCCGACACACCCGTTGTCGAACGATGCAGTACTTCCCTGAAAGTCAGAGCAATAAACAAGTCATGAGGTCGAAGGAATTTTCCGTAGAGCTCAGAGACACGATTGTGTCGAAGCACAGATCTGGAGAAGGGTACATTTCTGCAGCATTTCCCCAGGAACACAATGTCCTCCATCATTCTTAAATGGATGAAGTTTGGAACCACCAAGACTCTTCCTAGAGCTGGCCGCCCGGCCAAACCGAGCAATCGGGGGAGAAGGGCCTTGGTCAGGGAGGTGACCAAGAACCGGATGGTCACTCAGAGACAGAGCTCATTTGTGGAGATGGGAGAACCTTCCAGAAGGACAACCATCTCTGCATCACTCCACCAATCAGGCCTTTATGGTAGAGTGGCCAGACGGAAGCCACTCCTCAGTAAAAGGCACATGACCCGCTTGGAGTTTTCCAAAAGGCACCTAAAGGACTCTCAGAAAAAAGATTATCTGGTCTGATGAAACCAAGATGGAACTCTTTGGCCTGAATGCCAAGCGTCACATCTGGAGGAAGCCTGCCACCATTTCCATGGTGAAGCTTGGTGGTGGCAGCGTCATGCCTAGTCAAGATCGAGGGAAAGATGAACAGAGCAAAGTACAAAGAGATCCTTGATGAAAACCTGTTCCAGAGCTCCTCAGGCCCTCAGACTGGGGCGAAGGTTCACCTTCCAACAGGACAACAACCCTAAATACACAGCCAAGACAACACAGGAGAGTCTTCGGGACAAGTCTCTGAACATCCTTGAGTGGCCCATCCAGACCCGGACTTGAACCCGATCGAACATCTCTGGAGAGACCTGAAAATAGTTGTGCAGCGACACTCCCCATCCAACCTGACAGAGCTTGAGACGATCTGCAGAGAAGAAATGGGAGAAACTCCCCAAATACAGGTATGCAGAACGTGTAGTCATACCCAAGAAGACTTGACACTGTTATCGCTGCCAAAGGTGCTTCAACAAAGTACTGAGTAAAGGGTCTGAAAACTAATTTAAATGTGAAATTTCATTTTTTTTTGTAATACATTTGCAAAAGATTATAAAAACTGTTTTTTCTTTGTCATTAATCGTTTGATGTTGAAAAAAAAACTAGAATCATTTTTATAGATTGATGAGGGAGAAAAAAAAACGATTGAATCCATTTCAGAATAAGTCTGTAACGTAACAAAATTGTGGGAAAAAAAATCAAGGGTTCTGAATTCTTTCTGAATGCACTGTATATGTTGTCAAAATGCATACTGCCTCCAGCGCATTGCAAAGTGCTCTGTGACGCGCGGATTACGCGTTTTGTTGCATTCGAATGGGAAACCGGAAGCTTCAATTACCAGTTGAGAAGGAAAAATAATAAAATAAAATAATCGCTATTTTTTTAATCGTGGCAACAAACAAAAAAACTATTTTTAAACACACGATTGCATTTAGAATTGTTGCCCAATGATTGGGTTTATAAATGCGCTGTCTGACAGATTTTCCTCTCAAAGACACTGTATCTGTAGCTGTGATAAATAAGATAACATAACAAATATACACAGCTGCCAATTTAATTGTAGTAAATGACGCAAATAAACCCATAGACTGATGCATGACCAGTCAAATGTCTTTTCATCAACTGGTATTTACATCAATGAAGAGGTTGTTGTTTTTCTTCTCCTGGACAACTGCCAGGTGGCAATTTTAATTTATATGGCCTTTTACTTATTTTTTTACTGCCAAAAGAAGACATTATTACCGGCTAACGGAAACACCAGTGTGTATAAATGTGTGTGTGTGTGTGTGTTCCCTTGGTGCCTGTGTTGCGTAAACAGTGATTCTTGAACTATTTATACATCATTACAACACTGTATATAGACATAATGTGACATTTCAAATGTCTCTATTCTTCATTTAATATAGCAGGCTTTTAATATTCAATATTGGTTGAAAGATTCTTTTGAAAACGTTTGTGAGTGTAATGTTTACTGTTCTTTTTTTATTATTGTTTATTATCTATTTCACTTTCTTTGGCAATGCAAACATATGTTTCCCATGCTAATACAGCCCAGAGAGAGACAGAGAGAGAGAGAGACAGAGAGAGAGAGAGAGAGAGAGAGAGAGAGAGAGACAGAGAGAGAGACAGAGAGAGAGACAGAGAGAGAGACAGAGAGAGAGTCAGAGAGAGAACACAATACCTTCCAGTGTGCAGGCTACCCTGTCTTCCAGTGTGCAGGCTACCCTGTCTTCCAGTGTGTAGGCTACACTGTCTTCCAGTATGTAAGGCTACCCTGTCTTCCAGTGTGCACGCTACCCTGTCTTCCAGTGTGCAGGCTACCCTGTCTTCCAGTGTGCAGGCTACTCTGTCTTCCAGTGTGCAGGCTACCCTGTCTTCCAGTGTGTAGGCTACCCTGTCTTCCAGTATGTAAGGCTACCCTGTCTTCCAGTGTGCACGCTACCCTGTCTTCCAGTGTGCAGGCTACCCTGTCTTCCAGTGTGCAGGCTACTCTGTCTTCCAGTGTGCAGGCTACCCTGTCTTCCAGTGTGCAGGCTACTCTGTCTTCCAGTGTGCAGGCTACCCTGTCTTCCAGTGTGCAGGCTACCCTGTCTTCCAGTGTGCAGGCTACCCTGTCTTCCAGTGTGCAGGCTACCCTGTCTTCCAGTGTGCAGGCTACTCTGTCTTCCAGTGTGCAGGCTACCCTGTCTTCCAGTGTGCAGGCTACCCTGTCTTCCAGTGTGTAGGCTACCCTGTCTTCCAGTATGTAAGGCTACCCTGTCTTCCAGTGTGCACGCTACCCTGTCTTCCAGTGTGCAGGCTACCCTGTCTTCCAGTGTGCAGGCTACTCTGTCTTCCAGTGTGCAGGCTACCCTGTCTTCCAGTGTGCAGGCTACTCTGTCTTCCAGTGTGCAGGCTACCCTGTCTTCCAGTGTGCAGGCTACCCTGTCTTCCAGTGTGCAGGCTACCCTGTCTTCCAGTGTGCAGGCTACCCTGTCTTCCAGTGTGCAGGCTACCCTGTCTTCCAGAATAAACTCTTCATTCACTGAGTGTGACTGGTTTATTCCTGTCCTGTCTACTAACACTGTGTTAGACAGGCAGCCCAATTCTGATTTTTTTGTTGTTCACTAATTGGTCTTTTGGCCAATCAGATCAGTTCTGAAAATGATCTGATGTGAAAAGATCTGATGTGATTGGTCAAAAGACCAATTAGTAGAACAAAGATCAGAATTGGTCTGCCTGTGTAAGAGCATCCAATAACCATTAGGTATTCAATCAAAATCTGAGCGTTGATGTCACAATGGCAAAAAAATATGTAGATATTCTGTTTATATGGCAGAGACACGGGTTGTTTCCGACTATAGACTACTATAGACTACTATATACTACTATATACTACTATAGACTACTATATACTACTATATACTACTATAGACTACTATAGACTACTATATACTACAGACTACTATAGACTACTATATACTACTATATACTACTATAGACTACTATAGACTGCTATATATATAGACTACTAGACTACTATAGACTACTATAGACTACTATAGGCTACTATAGACTACTATAGTCTACTATAGGCTACTATAGACTACTATAGACTACTATAGACTACTATAGGCTACTATAGACTACTATATACTACTATAGACTACTATAGGCTACTATAGACTACTATAGACTACTATAGACTACTATAGGCTACTATAGACTACTCTAGACTACTATAGGCTACTATATACTACTATAGACTACTATAGACTACTATAGGCTACTATAGACTACTATATACTACTATAGACTACTATAGGCTACTATAGACTACTATAAACTACTATAGACTACTATAGGCTACTATAGACCACTATAGACTACTATATACTACTATAGACTACTATAGACTACTATAGACTACTATAGAATACTAGAGACTACTACAGACTACTATAGACTACTACAGACTACTATAGACTACTACAGACTATTACAGACTACTATAGACTACTATAGACTACTACAGACTACTATAGACTACTACAGACTACTACAGACTACTACAGACTACTACAGGCTACTATAGACTACCACAGACTTCTATAGACTACTACAGACTACTACAGACTACTATAGACTACTACAGACTACTACAGACTACTACAGACTACTACAGACTACTATAGACTACTATAGACTACTACAGACTACTATAGACTACTACAGACTACTACAGACTACTATAGACTACTATAGGCTACTATATATATAAAGCTTCTGTTTATATGGCAGAGACACGGGTTGTTTCCATGGATCTTTTGCATCCCTTTGATATTTGATGTAGAAATCTTTCAACCAATATTGAATATTAAAAGCTTGCTATATTAAATGAAGTGCCCTTTAATATAGAACACATTGAAAATGTATTAAATCAGATAAATAAAGACTTTCTAACGTGAGTCAATGAAGCATTTTGTCCCTCTGTGACTTCTAGATAGACGGGCAAAGAAATGATTTAACATTTTTACATATATATTTTTGTTGTTGTAAAGCTTCAAGATTCAATTGCACACATTCCGCCTGTCGCTTTTCACGGCTGATTGAAGACTACATTGTCACCACTGCTCCTTTATTTGTCATTTAATAGGTACAAACTAGAGACATTTCTTTCTCCGTCTCTGAAGTAAGTCCAGTCTCTTCTAGAACACAAAGTCAGAACACTGAGAACACAGAAAGTGTTCCTATTGTTCTGAGAGATCTAGAAAGGAGACCAGAGGAGGATACAGACACACACTCATGTACTCAGTGTGGAGCCGTGTTCTGTGAGCTATCCCAACTGGAGGCACACATGCCATCCCACACAGCACCACACAGTGGTGACACTAGTCACAGGCAAATCATTTCATAAACCTCCTGCGGTGAGGAAACATGTTTCGTCTTTTCTTAAATTGAACATGTGCTCTTTATGAATGCATTTAAATATTGATAAATAATAATAAATAATAATAATTTATACAAATAAAAATGATCTGCCACGAGATACTGTAAAGGCACCGTACTGGTTGACGTTGGCAGGACCAACAGTATATTTGCCATCAGGTCAGAGGCATTCTTGCCTGTCGATTTGGTTCTTTGCCTCTAGATGGCGGTGTTTCTTTGAAAATAAAATCTCTTTCACTGTTGACCTGCGTGTGTCTCTCTCTCTCTCTCTCTCTCTCTCTCCCCCCTCTCTCTCTCTCTCTCTCTCTCTCTCTCTCTCTCTCTCTCTCTCTCTCCCCCTCTCTCTCTCTCTCTCTCTCTCTCTCTCTCTCTCTCTCTCTCTCTCAATTCAATTCAATTCAATTCAAGGGCTTTATTGGCATGGGAAACATGTGTTAACATTGCCAAAGCAAGTGAGGTAGACAACATACAAAGTGAATATATAAAGTGAAAAACAACAAAAATTAACAGTAAACATTACACATACAGAAGTTTCAAAACAGTAAAGACATTACAAATGTCATATTATATATATATACAGTGTTCTAACAATGTACAAATGGCTAAAGGACACAAGATAAAATAAATAAGCATAAATATGGGTTGTATTTACAATGGTGTTTGTTCTTCACTGGTTGCCCTTTTCTCGTGGCAACAGGTCACAAATCTTGCTGCTGTGATGGCACACTGTGGAATTTCACCCAGTAGATATGGGAGTTTTTCAAAATTGGATTTGTTTTCAAATTCTTTGTGGATCTGTGTAATCTGAGGGAAATATGTCTCTCTAATATGGTCATACATTGGGCAGGAGGTTAGGAAGTGCAGCTCAGTTTCCACCTCATTTTGTGGGCAGTGAGCACATAGCCTGTCTTCTCTTGAGAGCCATGTCTGCCTACGGCGGCCTTTCTCAATAGCAAGGCTATGCTCACTGAGTCTGTACATAGTCAAGGCTTTCCTTAATTTTGGGTCAGTCACAGTGGTCAGGTATTCTGCCGCTGTGTACTCTCTGTGTAGGGCCAAATAGCATTCTAGTTTGCTCTGTTTTTTTGTTAATTCTTTCCAATGTGTTAAGTAGTTATCTTTTTGTTTTCTCATGATTTGGTTGGGTCTAATTGTGCTGCTGTCCTGGGGCTCTGTAGTGTGTGTTTGTGTTTGTGAACAGAGCCCCAGGACCAGCTTGCTTAGGGGACTCTTCTCCAGGTTCATCTCTCTGTAGGTGATGGCTTTGTTATGGAAGGTTTGTGAATCGCTTCCTTTTAGGTGGTTGTAGAATTTAACAGCTATTTTCTGGATTTTGATAATTAGTGGGTATCGGCCTAATTCTGCTCTGCATGCATTATTTGGTGTTCTACGTTGTACACGGAGGATATTTTTGCGGATATTGAGGATATTCTCTCTCTCTCTCTCTCTCTCAATTCAATTCAATTTAACTGCTTTATTGTTATGGGAGACATATGTTAACATTGTCAAAGCAAGTGAAGTTGATAATAAACAAAAGTCAAATAAACAATAAAAATGAACAGTAAACATTACACTCACAGAAGTTCCAAAATAATAAAAGACATTTCAAATGTCATATTATGTCTATATACAGTGTTGTTACAATGTACAAATAGTGAAAGTACAAAAGGGAAATTAAATAAGCATTAATATGGGTTGTATTTACAATGGTGTTTGTTCTTCACTGGTTGCCCTTTTCTCGTGGCAACAGGTCACACATCTTGTGATGTCACACTGTGGAATTTCACCCAGTAGATATGTGAGTTTATCAAAATTGGGTCTGTTTTCGAATTCTTTGTGGATCTGTGTAATCTGAGGGAAATATGTCTCTAATATTGTCATTCATTGGACAGGAGGTTAGGAAGTGCAGCTCAGTTTCCACGTCAGTTTGTGGGAAGTTTGCACATAGACTACTATAGACTACAATAGACTACTATAGGCTACTATAGACTACTATAGACTACTATAGACTACTATAGGCACCTATAGACTACTATAGACTACTATAGACTACTATATACTACTATAGACTACTATAGACTACTACAGACTACTATAGGCTACTATAGGCTACTATAGACTACTACAGACTACTACAGACTACCAGAGAATACTATAGGCTACTATAGACTACTACAGACTACTATCAAATCAAATCAAATTTTATTTGTCACATACACATGGTTAGCAGATGTTAATGCGAGTGTAGCGAAATGCTTGTGCTTCTAGTTCCGACAATGCAGTAATAACGAACAAGTAATCTAACTAACAATTCCAAAAAAACTACTGTCTTATAACACAGTGTAAGGGGATAAAGAATATGTACATAAGGATATATGAATGAGTGATGGTACAGAGCAGCATAGGCAAGATACAGTAGATGATATCGAGTACAGTATATACATATGAGATAAGTATGTAAACCAAGTGGCATAGTTAAAGTGGCTAGTGATACATGTATTACATAAGGATGCAGTCGATGATATAGAGTACAGTATCAACGTATGCATATGAGATGAATAATGTAGGGTAAGTAACATTATATAAGGTAGCATTGTTTAAAGTGGCTAGTGATATATTTACATCATTTCCCATCAATTCCCATGATTAAAGTGGCTGGAGTAGAGTCAGTGTCATTGACAGTGTGTTGGCAGTAGCCACTCAATGTTAGTGGTGGCTGTTTAACAGTCTGATGGCCTTGAGATAGAAGCTGTTTTTCAGTCTCTCGGTCCCAGCTTTGATGCACCTGTACTGTCCTCGCCTTCTGGATGACAGCGGGGTGAACAGGCAGTGGCTCGGGTGGTTGATGTCCTTGATGATCTTTATGGCCTTCCTGTAGCATCGGGTGGTGTAGGTGTCCTGGAGGGCAGGTAGTTTGCCCCCGGTGATGCATTGTGCAGACCTCACTACCCTCTGGAGAGCCTTACGGTTGAGGGCGGTGCAGTTGCCATACCAGGCGGTGATACAGCCCGCCAGGATGCTCTCGATTGTGCATCTGTAGAAGTTTGTGAGTGCTTTTGGTGACAAGCCGAATTTCTTCAGCCTCCTGAGGTTGAAGAGGCGCTGCTGCGCCTTCCTCACGATGCTGTCTGTGTGAGTGGACCAATTCAGTTTGTCTGTGATGTGTATGCCGAGGAACTTAAAACTTGCTACCCTCTCCACTACTGTTCCATCAATGTGGATGGGGGTGTTCCCTCTGCTGTTTCCTGAAGTCCACAATCATCTCCTTAGTTTTGTTGACGTTGAGTGTGAGGTTATTTTCCTGACACCACACTCCGAGGGCCCTCACCTCCTCCCTGTAGGCCGTCTCGTCGTTGTTGGTAATCAAGCCTACCACTGTTGTGTCGTCCGCAAACTTGATGATTGAGTTGGAGGCGTGCATGGCCACGCAGTCGTGGGTGAACAGGGAGTACAGGAGAGGGCTCAGAACGCACCCTTGTGGGGCCCCAGTGTTGAGGATCAGCGGGGAGGAGATGTTGTTGCCTACCCTCACCACCTGGGGGCGGCCCGTCAGGAAGTCCAGTACCCAGTTGCACAGGGCGGGGTCGAGACCCAGGGTCTCGAGCTTGATGACGAGCTTGGAGGGTACTATGGTGTTGAATGCCGAGCTGTAGTCGATGAACAGCATTCTCACATAGGTATTCCTCTTGTCCAGATGGGTTAGGGCAGTGTGCAGTGTGGTTGAGATTGCATCGTCTGTGGACCTATTTGGGCGGTAAGCAAGTGGAGTGGGTCAAGGGTGTCAGGTAGGGTGGAGGTGATGTGGTCCTTGACTAGTTTCTCAAAGCACTTCATGATGACGGATGTGAGTGCTACGGGGCGGTAGTCGTTTAGCTCAGTTACCTTAGCTTTCTTGGGAACAGGAACAATTGTGGCCCTCTTGAAGCATGTGGGAACAGCAGACTGGTATAGGGATTGATTGAATATGTCCGTAAACACACCGGCCAGCTGGTCTGCGCATGCTCTGAGGGCGCGGCTGGGGATGCCGTCTGGGCCTGCAGCCTTGCGAGGGTTAACACGTTTAAATGTCTTACTCACTTCGGCTGCAGTGAAGGAGGAGACCGCATGTTTCCGTTGCAGGCCGTGTCAGTGGCACTGTATTGTCCTCAAAGCGGGCAAAAAAGTTATTTAGTCTGCCTGGGAGCAAGACATCCTGGTCCGTGACTGGGCTGGGTTTCTTCCTGTAGTCCGTGATTGACTGTAGACCCTGCCACATGCCTCTTGTGTCTGAGCTGTTGAATTGAGATTCTACTTTGTCTCTGTACTGGCGCTTAGCTTGTTTGATAGCCTTGCGGAGGAATAGCTGCACTGTTTGTATTCAGTCATGTTACCAGACACCTTGCCCTGATTAAAAGCAGTGGTTCGTGCCTTCAGTTTCACACGAATGCTGCCATCAATCCACGGTTTCTGGTTAGGGAATGTTTTAATCGTTGCTATGGGAACGACATCTTCAACGCACGTTCTAATGAACTCGCACACCGTATCAGCGTATTCGTCAATGTTGTTGTCTGACGCAATACGAAACATCTCCCAGTCCACGTGATGGAAGCAGTCTTGGAGTGTGGAGTCAGCTTGGTCGGACCAGCGTTGGACAGACCTCAGCGTGGGAGCTTCTTGTTTTAGTTTCTGTCTGTAGGCAGGGATCAACAAAATGGAGTCGTGGTCAGCTTTTCCGAAAGGGGGCGGGGCAGGGCCTTATATGCGTCGAGGAAGTTAGAGTAACAATGATCCAGGGTCTTTCCACCCCTGGTTGCGCAATCGATATGCTGATAAAATTTAGGGAGTCTTGTTTTCAGATTAGCCTTGTTAAAATCCCCAGCTACAATGAATGCAGCCTCCGGATAAATCGTTTCCAGTTTGCAGAGAGTTAAATAAAGTTCGTTCAGAGCCATCGATGTGTCTGCTTGGGGGGATATATACGGCTGTGATTATAATCGAAGAGAATTCTCTTGGTAGATAATGCGGTCTACATTTGATTGTGAGGAATTCTAAATCAGGTGAACAGAAGGATTTGAGTTCCTGTATGTTTCTTTCATCACACCATGTCACGTTGGCCATAAGGCATACGCCCCCGCCCGTCTTCTTACCAGAAAGATGTTTGTTTCTGTCGGCGCGATGCGTGGAGAAACCCGCTGGCTGCACCGCTTCGGATTGCGTCTCTCCAGTGAGCCATGTTTCCGTGAAGCATAGAACGTTACAGTCTCTGATGTCCCTCTGGAATGCTACCCTTGCTCGGATTTCATCAACCTTGTTGTCAAGAGACTGGACATTGGCAAGAAGAATGCTAGGGAGTGGTGCACGATGTGCCCGTCTCCGGAGTCTGACCAGAAGACCGCTTCGTTTCCCTCTTTTTCTGAGTCGTTTTTTTTTTTTTTTTTTTTTTTTTGGTCGCTGCATGTGATCCACTCGGTTACACTGGTTGTAAGGCAGAACACAGGATCCGCATCGCGAAAAACATATTCTTGGTCGTACTGATGGTGAGTTGACGCTGATCTTATATTCAGTAGTTCTTCTTGGCTGTATGTAATGAAACCTAAGATGACCTGGGGTACTAATGTAAGAAATAACACGTAAAAAAACAAAAAACTGCATAGTTTCCTAGGAACGCGAAGCGAGGCGGCCATCTCTGTCGGCGCCGGAAGTAGACTACTACAGACTACTGTAGACTACTATATACTACTATAGACTACTACAGACTGCTACATAATACTACAGACTACTATAGGCTACTATAGACTACTATAGACTACTGCAGGCTACTACAGACTACTAAAGGCTACTATAGACTACTACAGATTACTATAGACTACTATAGACTACTACAGACTACTATAGACTACTATATACCATAATAGACTACTATAGGCTACTATAGACTATTAACTACTACTATAGACTACTACAGACTACTATAGACTACTATATACCACTATAGACTACTATAGACTACTACAGACTACTCTATACTACTATAGACTATTATAGACTACTACAGACTACTACAGAATACTATAGACTACTATAGACTACTATAGACTACTATAGACTACTACAGACTACCAGAGAATACTATAGGCTACTATAGACTACTACAGACTACTATAGACTACTATAGACTACTACAGACTACTGTAGACTACTATATACTACTATAGACTACTACAGACTGCTACATAATACTACAGACTACTCTAGGCTACTATAGACTACTATAGACTACTGCAGGCTACTACAGACTACTATAGGCTACTATAGACTACTACAGATTACTATAGACTACTATAGACTACTACAGACTACTATAGACTACTATATACCATAATAGACTACTATAGGCTACTATAGACTATTAACTACTACTATAGACTACTACAGACTACTATAGACTACTACAGACTACTACAGACTACTATAGACAACTATAGACTACTACAGACTACCACAGACTACTATAGGCTACTATAGACTACTACAGACTACTATAGACTACTGTAGACTACTATAGGCTACTATAGACTACTATAGACTACTATAGGCTACTATAGACTACTACAGACTACTATAGACTACTGTAGACTACTACATACTACTATAGACTACTATATACCATAATAGACTACTATAGGCTACTATAGATTACTAACTACTACTATAGACTACTACAGACTACTATAGGCTACTATAGACTACTACAGATTACTATAGACTACTATAGACTACTACAGACTACTATAGACTACTATATACCATAATAGACTACTATAGGCTACTATAGACTACTACAGACTACTATAGACTACTGTAGACTACTATAGGCTACTATAGACTACTATAGACTACTATAGGCTACTATAGACTACTACAGACTACTATAGACTACTGTAGACTACTACAGACTACTATAGACTACTATATACCATAATAGACTACTATAGGCTACTATAGATTACTAACTACTACTATAGACTACTACAGACTACTATAGACTACTATAGACTACTATAGGCTACTATAGACTACTACAGACTACTATAGACTACTGTAAACTACTACAGACTACTATAGACTACTATATACCATAATAGACTACTATAGGCTACTATAGACTACTAACTACTACTATAGACTACTACAGACTACTACTGAATACTACAGACTACTATAGGCTACTATAGGCTACTATAGACTACTACAGACTACTATAGACTACTATAGACTACTACAGACTACCAGAGAATACTATAGGCTACTATAGACTACTACAGACTACTACAGACTACTATAGACTACTACAGACTACTGCAGGCTACTACAGACTACTATAGGCTACTATAGACTACTACATACTACTATAGACTACTATATACTACTACAGACTACTATAGACTACTACAGACTACTACAGACTAATATAGACAACTATAGACTACTACAGACTACTACAGACTACTATAGGCTACTATAGACTACTACAGACTACTATAGACTACTGTAGACTACTACAGACTACTATAGACTACTATATACCATAATAGACTACTATAGGCTACTATAGACTACTAACTACTACTATAGACTACTACAGACTACTATAGACTACTATATACCACTATAGACTACTATAGACTACTACAGACTACTCTATACTACTATAGACTATTATAGACTACTACAGACTACTACAGAATACTATAGACTACTATATACTACTATAGACTACTACAGACTGCTACATAATACTACAGACTACTATAGGCTACTGTAGACTACTATAGACTACTGCAGGCTACTACAGACTACCAGAGAATACTATAGGCTACTATAGACTACTACATACTACTATAGACTACTATATACTACTACAGACTACTATAGACTACTACAGACTACTACAGACTACTATAGACAACTATAGACTACTACAGACTACTACAGACTACTACAGACTACTATAGGCTACTATAGACTACTACAGACTACTATAGACTACTGTAGACTACTACAGACTACTATAGACTACTATATACCATAATAGACTACTATAGGCTACTATAGACTACTATATACTACTAAAGACTACTATAGACTACTACAGACTACTATATACTACTATAGACTATTATAGACTACTACAGACTACTACAGAATACTACAGACTACTATAGGCTACTATAGACTACTACAGACTACTATAGACTACTATAGACTACTATAGACTACTACAGACTGCTACAGACTACTATAGGCTACTATAGACTACTATAGACTACTTTAGACTACTATAGGCTGCTATAGGCTACTAAATACTACTACAGACTACTATATACTACTATAGACTACTATAGCATACTACAGACTACTGTAGACCACTATAGACTACTCTATACTACTATAGACTACGACAGACTACGACAGACTACTCTATACTACTATAGACTATTATAGACTACTACAGACTACTACAGAATACTATAGACTACTATAGACTACTATAGACTACTATAGACTACTACAGACTACCAGAGAATACTATAGGCTACTATAGACTACTACAGACTACTATAGACTACTATAGACTACTGTAGACTACTATATACTACTATAGACTACTACAGACTGCTACATAATACTACAGACTACTATAGGCTACTGTAGACTACTATAGACTACTGCAGGCTACTACAGACTACTATAGGCTACTATAGACTACTACATACTACTATAGACTACTATATACTACTACAGACTACTATAGACTACTACAGACTACTACAGACTACTATAGACAACTATAGACTACTACAGACTACTACAGACTACTACAGACTACTATAGGCTACTATAGACTACTACAGACTACTATAGACTACTGTAGACTACTACAGACTACTATAGACTACTATATACCATAATAGACTACTATAGGCTACTATAGACTGCTAACTACTACTATAGACTACTACAGACTACTATAGACTACTATATACTACTAAAGACTACTATAGACTACTACAGACTACTATATACTACTATAGACTAGTATAGACTACTACAGACTACTACAGAATACTACAGACTACTATAGGCTACTATAGACTACTACAGACTACTATAGACTACTATAGACTGCTACAGACTACTATAGGCTACTATAGACTACTATAGACTACTTTAGACTACTATAGGCTGCTATAGGCTACTATATACTACTACAGACTACTATATACTACTATAGACTACTATAGCATACTACAGACTACTGTAGACCACTATAGACTACTCTATACTACTATAGACTACGACAGACTACGACAGACTACTATAGACTACTACAGACAACTATAGGAGATAGCACAATCTGATTACAGGATGTTTACAAGTAGCCTAGAAGATTAACAAAGTGAAAAACATGTCTGACAGAAGTATAAAAGTGTGACCTAGCCAGTTACTATTCTCTATAGTCACTATCACACATCACTACTGTATAGAGTCCAGACAGGACAGTACAACATCATTACTGTATAGAGTCTAGACAGGACAACATCACTACTGTATAGAGTCC